>NW_027072078.1:19709572-19904572 GCF_038088225.1 Cyrtonyx montezumae | reverse complement strand
ATTTAACATTCTATAGGACTGATTCATATATTCTCACACAACTCTGTGGCAAGGCTGACCCATACTGCCGACATTCTACATATCACTGAGACAGGGAGGTGAAATTTTCCTGCTTTCACTCTAATTGTCTTTGACAATTGCAGTGCCCAGTGCTACACTGCTTGTGTTGTATTTAAAAACAGGGGAAAGTGTAGAGACTTGTTCATTAAAGATGCAGTATCTCTGGTTCACAAAAATGCATCTGGCAGGTTCAAAATCGAATGTCAACCAAAGGTCCTTGCAGAGTGTGAGCTTCAGTTCATGTATTGGTTAGTCACCGGCACAGCTGGGTGGGGGTTTGGGGTTTTCTTGTGTGTGTTTTGTTTTGTTTTTTGATTTCTGAAATACTTATATCTCCATGTTTACTTATGTGCTTCATATAAATCTGCAGATGATTAAATGATGTTTCTTTTTTTTCTTTTTTTAAGTAAAGAGACAAAGCTATTGTTTGGACATGGTGTGTATGCACATATAAATATTATATACACACATGCACACATACAAGATGGAAGGAGTTAGTGCTGTGAGGACAAGGTTAGCTTTCAGAGCTGATGATGAAAACCAACAGACATAGATTATTATACATTGGAGGGATGACTTTTCTAACAAGGGCAGAAATCAGGAGTAATTCCTTTAAGTCAGCAATGTTATACCACCTTCAGACTGGTTAAGTGAAAAGCTAGGAGGCCCTAGGACCTTGCTAGCCTTGTCTTGTGACAAAATGCATCCATTAGATCTGTGTAATGCCCTCTTCCTCATGATAGAGAGCGCTTCAGAGAGAAAGAGGGATTATGAGAACAGCTCATTATCCGAAGTCCTATGTAGATGCAGATAATGGAAACCCCGATCAGGCGCCCATCTTTGCCTGCAACACATTAGTGGCTCAGTGCAGGAGTTAATTTGGATATTTTTGACTAGATGATCCCCTAGTGAAAAAATCCTAAAAAGACCCACCTAAATATGACCTTGTACCATTTTACAGAGCATAGCCTCCAAACAGCTTGTAAAGACACCCAGATGGTGTTTGGCCTATGTATTTTAGTCAGATGCTTGATTATCCCCTCGGTAAGTTTGTAATCCTCAAGAAAACATTTTGCCCATCTATCTGCATTTGAGTAGAATACAAACTGACTAATAGATAAATAATCCATGTGAAAGTAAATAGACTTAAAGTAAACTGCCTTCCCATTCCATTGATCAGCTCAGTCAGCAAACTTTTTTATATTGTCACTAATGTTCTAAATATTTTGAAGAGAAACATGCCAGCAGTATAAAGTATTTCCATTTCTGTCTCACATAAGGTCTTTATGAACTCCTCCTTGAATTGATATTGATCCTTCAGCTTGCAGAAATATTTCTCCAATTTATTTTATTTTTGTTGCTGTAGGAATTGTTACTGAAGGTGCAAGGAAGAAAACGAGCTGATGTAGAATGGGATCCATACATAAAAGTACTATGCAAAGCATAGGCTGACACAGCAGATGCTCTTTAACCATTCCAGGTTCTTCCTAAAATCTGGCAAACCACTCGGGCATTTCTGTGGCAGCAGCCCCTGGCTTTGCCTGGTAATAAAGGAGAGCAGTTTTCTACCACAGAAATGTCAAACACTAGCTAGCGTTTCATCCTGAGGATAAAACATATTAAAACATATTTTGTCACGCTTCTCAAAAACAATCCTAACCTTTGGGATCCACCCAGGTGCAGGGGGATGTCAGGGTCACCCTCCAGCACTTCTTGGACTATGTCCAATGAAGAAGCTGCTGGGAGTAGTGAAGGCCCAGCAGCCCGCTGACTCCTGCTCACAAGGAAGAAAAGGGGGCGAAATGAAGGAAATGAGGGGAAAATAGTGAGAAGGAGTGGGTGTGGTGGGGGTGTTCAGCCAGCTCAGCCCTCTGAGAGGGGGGAAATTCTGATAAGAAGGCAGCCAGAAATTTCTCAAGAAAGCCTGAGGTGTCTCCCGTTAACACTACCCAAACAAATTCAACAGACACTTGCTGAGTGATGTCAAGGAGAGCTGATGGTAAAGGAAGATTTAGGTAACAATCTGGCTCCATCCTCCACTTCTTGCAGCTGCCGTGATACGGGTGAAATTTTCACCTGCTGCTGCCCCAAAGCTGAAACAAGCCCTGGAGTGCAGGAGTGTGTGTGTGTGCGCGTGTAGAACCTGCATTTTCACACCATCTCAGTTTCTGCCTGCTTGTCACTTTGGTTAACATTTGAAAAATCCATTTCCCAGAGTGACTTTTTAAAGAGGACAATTTGAAGCTGGAAGCCAATGGGACAATCTACAATTTAATTTGCTTTTTTTTTTTAGCTACTGGGTAAAAAGATGTTAAAAAAAGAAAAAAAAAAAGAAAAAAAAGTTACTTTAAGGGTAGATTTAATTTTACCAGCTGCAAAATCTGTTAGGAGTATGGCTTTATCAGGAACGGATAAAGCAGAAGTTGGTTTATCACAATTTGCGTGAGCTTTTCAAATAAGCCCAGCCCAATGGCAGATACAAAAGGCGATGTCTAAGACAGAATTTGGGTCAGAGATCTGCAATAGTGTACTTGCCAGTGTGATCAGCGTGAACCTACAGATAGTGGAGACACCAGGGCCACCCAAATATGAGAATGGTGGAATTACCAGGATGGAGAAGCAGCCTGTGGAGGTTTAGGGAAGCCGTAAGACTGGTCATAACAAGGACCATAGATTGTAATTGCTGTTGAAAGATAAAAAAAGAAAGAAAAGAAAGAAAGAAAAGAAAGAAAGAAAAGAAGGAAAGAAGGAAAGAAAGAAGGAAAGAAAGAAGGAAGGAAAGAAGGAAAGAAAGAAGGAAAGAAGGAAGGAAGGAAGGAAGGAAGGAAGGAAGGAAAGAAGGAAGGAAAGAAGGAAGGAAAGAGAAAGAAAGAAAGAAAGAAAGAAAGAAAGAAAGAAAGAAAGAAAGAAAGAAAGAAAGAAAGAAAGAAAGAAAGAAAGAAAGAAAGAAAGAAAGAAAGAAAGAAAGAAAGAAAGAAAGAAAGAAAGAAAGAAAGAAAGAAAGAAAGAGAGAAGAGAAAGAAAGAAAGAAAGAAAGAAAGAGAAAGAAAGAAAGAAAGAAAGAAAGAAAGAAAGAAAGAAAGAAAGAAAGAAAGAAAGAAAGAAAGAAAGAAAGAAAGAAAGAAAGAAAGAAAGAAAGAAAGAAAGAAAGAAAGAAAGAAAGAAAGAAAGAAAGAAAGAAAGAAAGAAAGAAAGAAAGAAAGAAAGAAAGAAAGAAAGAAAGAAAGAAAGAAAGAAAGAAAGAAAGAAAGAAAGAAAGAAAGAAAGAAAGAAAGAAAGAAAGAAAGAAAGAAAGAAAGAAAGAAAGAAAGAAAGAAAGAAAAAGAAAGAAAGAAAAAGAAAGCAGGTGATGTACTTAAGTCTTACTTTCTACATCCTTAATGAAAGGCACTGTTTTTAAAATGGTTCTTTTATGCTTAAAACATAAATTTTTAGATAGACAAAATGTTTGCCAGGAATCCATCTTATATTAGATTTTGGTTTATTTGCTCTGTTTTTAGCACGTTCTATCTAAATATATATATATATTAAAAGAAAGATAAAGGAAAGTAGTAATCAATAGTCATAAATTTCCAGCAATATCACAAAATCCCTCATTAGCTTTCTGAATGCTAAGAGTCTCCATTGATTTAACAAAACAGACAAGATCTGCACAAATTTTGAGAAGACAATCGTGATCCCATAACAGATTGGTATCTCTCTTCTTGGGGCTTTTCAGTGCATTTATTCAATGGTTTTGAATGTACATTACTTAACAGAAACTTTGAATGCCAGTGCTTTGCAACAGTTTTGTTACTGTCTCTTCAAAGTAAACGAACAAAAAAATACATTCAAAAAGCAAGGCTGTTTTGCTCACGTGATGGCAGAGGCTTTGGGCAGCTGCAACATACACTGTTCCTGCTCAGAGACATTACCCAACATCAGTCAGCTGTCATGAAAAGAGTTGCACAGAAAGCATTAAAGGATAAAAAGAAAGATAGGGGTGAGGGGGGTCGGGGGGGGGAGGGGGTGGTGGAGAACTGAGCAAAATGTCACGCATGCCAACTCATCTTTCCAGAAGGAAGACACCAGAGTATGCATATCTGGGGGAGGAAAAAGGAGAGTAAAGAGCACTAGCATGGACAAAACTTGACTTCAGGGGAAAACCAGCAGCTCTCTGAAACTCGTTTAGCAGGTTCACATTCCTAATGTAATCTGACTTCTGTGCTGGTTTTGGTTTTTGCCCTATTTCTTACTTTGCTTTCCAAGAGAAATGTAACAAAACTGAGGTAGAAATAATGGTGGGCACACTCCAGCCTGGAAGATTTCTAATGGATGCTAAATGAAGATTGCATCAAGGACGATGGAGCCGTGCACACATAACAAAAACTCAACTTTACAGTTTGGAAAGGGAAATAAACGTACTTTGAGGGTCCGGTTTTGCTCTGTTATTTGTACTGATTATTTGGTCACAGTCTACTGTGTTGCTATGAACATCTTTGCAACCCATAGCTCTGCCAGTGACCTACACTGATTCCACTCCCTACAGCTCCACCAAAATAACCTCAAAACCACAACCAGAGCCCCGTAGTAAGCGCCAGCAGTTGCAGCTTAAGGTAACTTGCCTCTCGGAGTCCTACCAAATCTTACATTTGACTGTTTCAGCTGCTAACATAAACCGATTAAGTGGCTCTTTTTTCATCTAAGCACCTTCTAAAGACTGTATCACGTAATTATCAAGGAGCAATATGCTGAAAATTCTTACAGTTTGACAACAAGAAAAATTGTTCTGCTCTGGTTTGATTTGACAAATTGGCAAAAGAACAGTTTCCTAACACTGGGAAATCCTTCTGTTTCTAATTTTAAAAACTGTAAAGCTTCAGTCATATCACACTTTAGTATTTTTTTTTCCTGGATACATTCAAAGTAATTTTCCTTGCCATTTTCCAATTGTTGAGGTAAACATACATATTTAATATAAAGTAACATTGAAGCCTAGCCTATAACTCTCAGCAGTACATAGTGCTTTCAACACATTCCTTTGAGGTACTGTACAAATCACAATCACTTTCCTGAGTTTTTGCAGACAGAACATTAAAAGAAATGAACTGCAGAAATTAAGGTCCAGATTACCATTACCCTGTTTTACCTGTTCTTAGTTTAACACCACAGAACAGACAGGATTGAGGAATACTGTTGCTCTTAGAATAGCAAAAATCTGGTTCTCTGTCGCAACACAACCGTTCATCTCTTTAGTCCAATAATGTTTGAAGTTAAAGCTCTTTATATTAGCACATGCCACCAATGTAATTGTGAGGCAAACAAAAAATAAAGCACCACTTCAGGCACTTGACAGCAACTAAATCTCAAGAACAGCAGAATGGAATCAACACACAGGGTTCATGTCCTTCTGAAATCAACCCACTTGCACCTTGCTCCTTGGTGAGTATTGTCTAGCTTGAACAGAACTGAGCATCAACACGCGCTTTCTGTCATGTGTGGCTTTTTCAGATCAGCAGCTCTTGTTTGATGCACTTTTCCTTCAAGTCTACCCTGGCTCTTTAGAGGCAAGGTATATTGTAGTCTTCCCAGTACCCTTTGCAATTTTAACACTACTGAAAAGGGTTCTCTACCCTATGTAGCAGGTTCTGTGTGTGCCAACATTCATTACTTTTTTTTTTTTTAAGTAGTATCACTGACTGCAACCAAACATTTTGTTCCATTCAACATATGTATCGAGCTCTTTTTGAGATATGCTAGGCTGTATCTTGCAGAAAGCATTTTCAAAGTCTTGATATGTAACTGGCCTCAACTGGCTGGGCATAATGGCTGAAAGGTCTGTGGCTGGCATGGCATGGAGTGGGCCCACCACTGCTTCCTGACACAAGTGAGCCACATCTAGTCCAGAAAAGCCTTCTGTGCGCTGGACAAGCAGTGCAACCTCCTTGTCATTGAGACAGTAATTGTGCTGTGAGAGCAGTTGTACTATTATCTGGTGCCTCGCTGTGCTGTCAGGAAGTGGGATTAAAAGTCGTTTCATGAAGTACCTTCGAAGAGATTCATCAATTTCTTCCGGTTTACTTGTGGCGCAAATTACTACTATTTGGTCCTCAGCAGAAGTCAGTACAGTGTCCAGCTGCATAAGGAACTCGGTTCTCATCCGACTTACTGGACTGTGTTCTTCACTCACTTGCGAAGAAAGAAGCATATCAATGTCACTAACAAAAATCACCGAGGGCTGGCGACACCTTGCCACAAGGAAGGAGGCGTGGACAATTTTTTCTCCTTCACCTAACCACTTTGTGACAAGGCCAGAGCCAGCGATTTTGAAAAACGTGGCTCCCAGCTGACTAGCTATACACCTCCCCATTAATGTTTTGCCCGTTCCCCGAGGTCCAAATAAAAGGATGCTCCGAGGTAGAGCAGTCAGTCCATTGAATGCATCTGACCTCAATACTGGCCATAAAACCTCCTCCTTAATGACGGCCTTTACTAGATCTAGGCCAGCGATGTCATTCCAGTCCACGGGAGGTCCCTGGTTGATAATCTCATTGGTAACAAGGTCAATGAGGTGTGTGTCAGTATTCTTCAGTTGCTCGTCCACAGAGTGGTTGGATGAGGTAGCTGCACGAAGTCCCGGGCCTTGCATTGGGTGAGGGAGGAGCTGCCTGTGCTCGTCACCGTGCTCATTCATTACCGGGGAGGTATACTTCCCAAAAGAGTCACTCGATCTTGAACCCAGCGAGTTTTTAGCAGTACTATAGGATGGGGGTGTGAGAGCCCTGCTGGACTGGCTGCTGAATTTCCTTTGCTGTTCAGAGGACATTAGCTGCTTTGTTGGCTTAAATGCTAAGGATGATGTTTCAGCACTTCTGTCAAATCCATTCCCCCTGTTTGCATTTGAAATGCTGTTGTCGGGCATTCGATACATGGGACTCTGTGTAGATCTCTGTTGGCCATAGCTGTAATTTCCATAACTGGAGTCCATTTCTCCTTGCCCTGCCATGTAGAAAGCTTTCCTTTTGAGAGAGCTGGCTGAACTGTTGGTCAGGGCAGATGGCGCGATGGGCGTCAAGCCATGGCCCTGGTAGGAGTAGCTGGGAACAGTAGTGGGGGGCAGCGGGGTTGGAGCAGGGATTCCTGACGGCAGGTAGGCTGAGGGCGGCGGGGCACCCCCAGGGCTGTACCCAGGGCCGACAGCAGTTTGAGGAGGATAAGTGGCAGATGGGTAGCTGTAACTGGAGAGGTTTGAGGTCCCGTTGTAGCCGGGAACCAGGGCTGGAGGTGGTGGTGGTGGTGGCGGGGGCTGTAAAAGCCCCGAGCTATGCAGGGGCGATGGATGAGGGGATGGAAGTGCAGGTGCTGGTTGGCCACTGTAACTGGTATGCAAGTAGGAGCCATTGTATCCTGCGGCGTATTCCTGAGATGGGAGCCCTGAATGAAGACTGGGAACAGTGTGACTTCCGCAGGTGCTGCTGGAGTAGCTAGGTTCAGCCAGGTTACTGGCCACTCCAGGTGAACTCCCGATGCTGGCTGAGACATCGGCGGGAGGGAGGGCCGTGCTCACGCCGGCTTTGCTGGCAGTGATGACATCTGGTACGCAATTCATGGGATACACGCTCTCCGAATTCAGTGAAGGCTGCCAGGGCTCGCTTTCATTCTTCCGTCCATTCACCAGCCCCGAGGGAGCTTCAGTGTAATTGCTGAGAATAGGCCGTTCAGTGGGGCCCTCCAAAATACCGGAGTATTTTTCTGCATACTTTTTCAAGAGATTGGAGGCAGTCAGAGCCGAGATGTCATCGTTGGCCCAGGCGTACTGGTAGGTGCGCTGCAGGTGCCCCCGGTAGGCTTCCACCTTGTGGGCAGGGGACCGGGTGGTGGAAGTGATATCAAAGTGCTGTTCTGGCCACTGGGCATGCTCTGGCGTCCACTGCATCTTCAAGCCTAGGGCAGCAGGAGAAAACAAAGTTAGCAGCGAGCACAGGCTTTTTCCGAAGCATTTTAAATGAGTTCTTCAATGTACAGCCTGTAAACTTCTCCGGCTCTCTGAAATGCTGTTCTTAACATCACAAATCCTTAAAGAAACAAAATGCAATGCCCTGATAAAACAGCATAAACAGTAAGACTGTTGGTTTTTTGTTTGTTGTTTTCTTATAGGCACACAAACATTCTTCGTCACTTATGCAGGAGTTATTTGTTGGTTCAAATATATATAGATAATGCCACACTTCTCAAATTAATTAGCTAAGAGTTGATATTTTAAATACTCTGAGTGCAGATTTATTTTTAACACACAAGGCATCCAACTGCTCTGTCCTCTCTCATCCCTGTTTCAGTTTTATATTTTAACCAATATAAAATACGAGACACAGCTGACAGATCACATCTAGGATACCTCTCTTATTTGGTACTGAACACCTAGTTAGCACAGTATAATGCACCCTGCGCAGAACAATATGACACAGACATAGCAGGTCATTCCATAATCCAACTCTCATCTAAAGTGGTCCACGACAGTTTCAAATCTGCTTCGTGGAGTGCAGCAAAGCAATCTCCCAGGCAGCGCTCCGTCGCTTTCATCACACAAAGCCTACAACTCGGTATGAATTACAACTGGCTCCTTTCTGCCTCTCAGTTCTGTTGTTGAGGCTCTGGAAAAAAAACAAGCATGACTTGTCTATCGGTCTCCTTGCTTGCTCTCTCTTCTTTCCACCCCCCTCCCCTCACAGCCTCCAGGCTACAAAGGAAGAGGGTTGAATTAAAAAACAGATGAAGAAAAAGAAAAAGAAACAAAGGAAAGTCCCTAAAAGTTCTGTGGCTTCCAGAACTGGCAAGCCAAAAAAAAAAAAAAAATCCCAAAACTATAAATATTAAAAAAAGAAAAGAAACAACACGATGCAACTACAATTTAAAAGCAATTAATCTTGCAAATAATGTGATGTGCATTATTCGCTCTCTCAGTAATCCACCATGCGTAGTAAGAGCAATTTGCAGGCGTTAAGATAACCCCCTCCAACTCTTACCTATAGGTAGGCACATTGCTGATTTTCCTACAGCTGTATCAAATAGACCTCCTTAATCTCTCTCGTATTACCAAAAGTGATTTTTGCAAACAGTCTTGTGCCCTCTGGCACAGATTCGCTGATAAGGAAGAGGCCTAGTCGAAATGAAGCATCTGTGGCACCAGCTCCCCTCTGAATTACTGCAGTCTATTTTGACAGCTCCTACCCCCTCCTGTTTTTCTCCCCAACCCCTTTAGCTCTTCATTGCCTGACTCTGGCATCTGACATGGCCAGCTTAGCCTCGCTGAGCTAAACCTAACACAGCACAGTTTGGTAACAGAATGGCATGTTTATTCCCTTCTGACTCCCTCTTCCTTGTTTGCAAAACCACTGCACCAGACACTGGAAGTTAATTAGCAGGATGATGCTGTGCTAATTGTGTTAATTTACAAGGTTTTAGTCAAAGAGAATCATTCCAGGGCTGGCACTGCTGTCATGCTTCTGACTTAATGATTAAGAAATACTGAAAACAAGGTGGGAAGAATTGCAGTAATTACACAATAAATGAATAAAGCAACGGATTCATTTGCAATTATATTTTATTGCAGTTGCACTCATTTGCATTTGGATTCTTTATTTTTATTTTTGGATTCACATGTTTACAGATCTCCAGATCAGTTAAATTTAGCCTGAAAAGTGCAAAGTACCTCTAATTGTGCCTTGTATTTTATTAGTAAAAGCACTCCAAGCCTCAGTCCAAACGAGCACGCCATTTACTTGTGGATTTTTTTTCCCAAGTGTTCCCTTTCTCTCTCATTTTTCAAACACTTTGACAACTTGAGAAAAACGTCTGTTAACAATTATACAGTTACCCTCTAACAGTTAATTCAGAGAAGCGTTTTTGACAAATGCAGTTTTGAGACTGAGTTTTTTGGCAGATTTATTTCTTTCATTTAGAATTAATATAATCTTTTCTGCTAATTGTTTCCGATGTTTCAACCAGTGCCTTTCGAAGGGGGTAAATGTATCATGAAATTGGGTGAAATTATAGAAATCGTGCTCAGAAGGAAAAAATGCTATTTTAATGAGAAACCATCAGGGTCTTTTCAGAAATCATACTTTGTTAAATTCAGCTGGAAATCTGAAGAACAAATCACCAACCGCCGATTGGAAGTAATCAGTATCTAAAATTTTTCTAGTGTCATGGGATTTACTGCAAGCTTTTAAAATGGAAAGAATATTAATGTTCCAGAAAAGCAGAACTACCTAATAGACATATGGATGCATTAGTCCCATTACAAACAAACAAACACAAAAAACGCTATCCTTGTTCTCTGATTTGAGGCATCTAAGATTACCAAACCAGCTTCTGTTACAGATGTGCACAAGAACTTGAGCAGCTTGATGCTTCAGCTAGATACTAATGAATGGATACCATGAGAAAGACTCTTAGCAAAGAATGCACTAAAGCAGCAGTGAAACTTTAGAAAAGGAAGGCAAAGCAGGCACAGATGAAGAGGACAATTTGATTGAGCTTGTGCTTGTACTGTAGTTAATGAATAGGCTTTTGGCACATTGTCTTAACGGCTTTTAAAAGGAAGAGCATTTAAAGAGGTAACACAGTAGGTCAGAGCACAACAACATACATCATGTACTACTCTCATGGCAAGCTTTTCAAAAAACCTTCTGCAAATACTTTACAATTCCACCAATTGATCTGTTCTTTGGAACAGATTTAAATGTGTTTTAAATAAAATAATTATACCTCATAGTGGGGACGTGTTCATGTGGTGCAAAAATTTAATTCTTGGAACTGCATTTGTAAAAGATTAATTTATTAGGTTTGTTATAAAGCTGCAAAACTATGTCAGAAAATCTGAACTTTCCATTGTAAGAGGTGGGAGGAAACCATCAGCATTCTTTATTTGGAATAATTGGTAGATAGACCATTAGATTCACACTGTCATGCTATCTTTGGATATGCTCACTGCACAATAATTTAAAGTTTATTTATTGATGCATATTAAATACCAATGCATTTAACAAAGGCTGTAAAGGCAGGATTAGGCATTGATTAGATAAGCTTAAGAGAACAGAATGGTTCTCATCCCATGAAACATGAGCATTTATTCCAGCACATTGCAATCATTAGTGTTATTTGGAAGCATAGGTTAATAGTTAACCATAAGCATATTTTTTGCATTAGTATGCAGTGAAGAAATCTGTATTTACATTTTGTCCACTGGAATGGTCTTCATCCAGGAGCACAAAGAGACATTTTCTCAATTTAATATTAATTGAAACAGAAGCAAACTTTGTTAGGTTTAACTGCCTTTGTTAATAACTCAGTAATTGTTTGACAAGAGTCAGATGTCTGATTTGGAAAAAAAAAAAAAAAAGTTGTAGGTTCCTTTAGTTATGTAAATATTTTTTTGCCCAAAATTTCTTAGTGTTTGCAGCCACTTCCTCCATGCATATTTAATTGTACTTTATTAATTGCTTTTGCTTCAGCTGACATACCTTCCTGCAGTTCTTTTGTTAAGAATTCAAATGATGATATAAACACCTCATATCAGGTAAATAAGGGTATATTTAGAGGTTTATTTTTTATTTTTTTAAGAATCGTTTAAAATCTGACATTACACATGGGCCTGGAGATAGTGCATTTGCTTACTAACTCACTAAAATCCAGAAGCAATGAAGGATAAATGCATAATTTTTTTTTTCCTAACTTAAGAATCCTCTTAGCTATCGCCATTGGGCTGTGTAAACTGCGCTGATATGAGCTGTAAAAGGCAAAAGGAAAGGATTCTGTTCTTTAAGTAAAGGTATGTACTTATCAGAGAATTGCTTTTAAGATAAATTTAATACATTACATAGGAGAGGCAGTGTAGGCTTTTTCAGCAGTATCTATTTTTCCTTGTCCTGACAGCCCTGCTATGCATTTCTCCTCAATAATTCTTGCAGCTGGAACTATATGAATTACATCTGAAGTAATTACAGTCAACAATTTCATTATTCAATTACTCTGAACTATGTGTTTGACTATTCTTGTTTTCCCCTTCTATTTTGTGCGCTAAGCCTGAAAACGTAAAATCTAATAAATACTACTTCATCAGCTTCACATGCATAATTCTTTATGGCAGAAGACCACTTTAAAATTCAGACTTATGGGTAAAACAAAACAAAAAAGAAATAATGCCACAGTAAGGAAAACAAAAACAACTTCGAAATGTGAATGCAGTAAGAAACATGTGGCAGCCTACACAGCCTAGATGCCCAAGTGAGTTTGTGCATGCAAAGATCCCTCTATCCCTGCTGCCCTTGGTATTGGGTAGAACTGCTCAGCCTCTCTCAGGATTAGATCTGTTACAGAAGAAAGTTAATAACATGCCTCTCCTTTCAATTGGAATGGAAGGCTGTCTGCTGAAACACCTTTGTAAAAGGCATGGAAAAGTGTAAAAATATTGTCCAGGACCACAGTGAGTGAAAACACAGCAAAGTATTTGCTGCATCCCAAAGACAAGTGTGAGTGGTAGGAAGCCTTCCAGCCAACTGTGCGTTAGCAACACTCTGCTGTAAGCAAAGACGTTGGGATGGCAGTACAACTCTCTATCCATTCACATTTTTAATAAAATAATCAAACTAGAACTAAATCATAAGCAACTTCCTGAACAGGTTACACTGCAGTTTCAGAGATAATAAGGAATAAACCTGTACAACATGCAGCCACTGTGCGCTGGAAACTAGGAACAGGGCTGCTCACTAACCTTTCCAGCCAGCTACCAGAGCTCCTGTTTAGGTCTGGTGCCTCTAAGCATTACTTCAACACACCTGATGCAAAACAAAGCAATTCTGCTGTCGTGATCTCATTGTGTCTACCTTATCCACCCCTGCAGTGTCTTAGGTGCTATCTAGAACAAATCTGCAGGTTCATTAGAAAACCTGCTTAAGTTAAACATACTCAAAGCAACTGGTTAAAGCTCTATGGACAAGAGATGGCCCACACCAGGATGAACAAAAGAAAGAGGTATTTCTGATAACTACCATAGCCATTGGTATGAGCACGCTCAGCTCCAAGTGCTAACAGGCTTCTTCCTTCTAGATTTGTCAGTGGACCTGGAACTTCAATATTTCAAATTGCTTACATATTTAGCCAGAGCCGTCCCTGTCCACTGAACTATTACGTTCAACTCTGCTCCCAGTTATTCAAGACACTTTAGTATTTACACTATGGAACATAACTATTTTAGCCTTGGGTTTGCTTCTTCTGGATACGCAGAGATTAATGCTTCAAAAACAGCCACTGATTTAACACAGGTGCTTCACTGGGATCATGCCAGGACTTATCAAACTGCACTGAGGGCTGAAGCTGTCATTACCTTGAGGATCAGGTCCCACATCCACATTTTAATGTCCATCTTAAGCATGAGAACTCCCTGGGTTTACAGTAAATCTGATAATATTTTCTAAGACTGTATACTGCTGTATGTCCCATAATAATAAAAATTAATTCCAGATAAAACATTTCTTTTACACTCCATTTTTTATTAATAAGCATAATTTCAGTTATTTGAAGATAGCGCAACTGATCTCTCTTAATTGGAAACAGGAGGGATTTTGAAGAGTGGATTGAGCTAATTATGTTTTGCAGAGGAAAAAAAAAAAAAAGAAAGAAAATGATTCCCACATTTATTTTCTAATTACTCAGTGACGACCTCTGCTCCAGTCCATGAGGATCTCCTTTGACGTCAAAGGATTTGGTGGGAGGATGAGCCTCCAGCTGAGCTGCCCAGCTATATAGAGCCAGCTTTGGAAGCTTTATACAGCAAATGGCAACCGCAAACCCACGAAAACAGACCTGGAAAGTGCTCTTAGCATTTTTTGGTGGGGGTCTGGTCTTCCTCTTATTATACATAGCCTACGCATGCCACGCGCATCAGTGGGAGCAAGCTGTTGGCAGGGTGTTTACAATCCCATCTAGCAGGGACAGAGAAAACATTTCATTCTTTAAAACAAAACACTTAAATCACGAGTAATATTGAGGATCTCATATATATATATCAACAGCACTTAAAGATAAAAGCAGTAACAAAAACGCAAGATATTTTAAGAGAGCCTGGAACCAGTTAAGAACAAAACCCCAGACTTGGAATCTCAAACTAATACATCCCAATTAGCTAATGTAAATACAGTCAAATGATTATTCCTTTTAAATCACACTTTCACACCTCAGGACAGCAAATTACAATACGTGTGCAGCAAATGAGTTCTCTCCTTCCAAGTCCCCTCCCCACCATTTACATAAAGCAGTGCCTTTGGTAATCACAAAGCCATTTCTGGCTGAACATCCTTTAGCAGATTCATCAGCTTCAAAAGCCTTACGAAACAGAAATAAGGAAAAGAAATAGTCAAGCATGCAGAGGAAATCTAGGTCCAGAGATGGCACTCTCGTATTTAGCCAGCAGGAGCCGGCTGGATCTGTCAGTCCCCAAGCAGCAGGGGGACAGACAGCTCCCCAAGCACTGCTGGCTGGGACAGGGTGCCCACAGGACCTCTCTGGATGCTGTTCACCAGAGGTATTGGTGTGTCTGTGGCAGCAGTCCACGAGCACAAACACATACTTAGTTCTGCACTCCATACATACAAGGTAACCACGTGGATGCACTATCATCATGTACCATAAGTAAAGCCATTTATACATGTATGGGTCAGAACCCTTCTACACAAACAATTGGTTCAATTTGTGATTAATTTCAGTATATCTTAACACATTTTACCACATCAGTCTGCCCTCACTGTAACTCATCTGTTGGTAACTCTTTTCTAAACTAACTAGAAAACACACTAAAAAAGACAATAATTGCAATGAATTTTCACATATTAAGACACTTCTTCCCAGGCTTTACATTTTTAAGCGGTTTCCTTCAAGAACCTCTGTACACTACACCGCTTTTAAAGGTCCCAGCATAACATTTTATCGCCAGACAAAGAAGGCAACAAGAACTTCTGAGACAATCAATATTCAGAAGAACAGTAACTGCAAACAAAAGTAAGGATAACTTAAAATAAACAAGCAAAATCCAATCATCCACTTCTTACAGTATGCAGAATGCACCTGCAATATATTTTGTATAGAAGTAATATGCCACATAATCTACAATTTATACCTATGCAAACATGCGCATCAATAACTACTACAGAAAAACTGTAGCATATCTAAGAATTAAAATATTGACACTGTAGGATAGTAGAAAACGAATGCAGTTTGACCATCTCACACATGTATTTATGCACATTTGCAAACAGTTTAGACCTTAAACATGATTCTTCTGCCACTTAAGCGCTCACTCTAAGTCTCCAGTTAAAGTAGTTGAAGCTTTTAGCAAAATTATATTCTCTTCTTAATGAATAAACTAGCAGGAGCAGTCTTTTCCTTGGTTCCCTTACCAGAATTGCAGGCTGAGGCATATTTGTCTTGAAATAACAGAAATTCTTAAAAGCAGTGAAGATACAGTGCAGTCCCTGCCCCGCTGTATTTCTCATGTAATCAGCTGCATTAGGTAAAATGCACAACAACGAACTTGTGTTTTAGTAAGTCAGGGAGAAGCCAAAGGAATGAGTTTCCAGCATGGAACATTCTGAACGAAAACTCTTTTGGCAAAATAATTATTATCTGAAAACTGTAATTTTCAAATACTGGAATCTATCATTTTTCCTTTTCTGCTGTTAACCATGACTCAGTAATTTGCTTCCTTTTTTTTTCCTTCTTTGTTCATGTTTAGAATTATGGTCTTCTTCACTGCAAAGAAAGCATTTTAAAACCCTTTTTTTTTTAATGTATCATAAATCCATTAAGACAATTTCCTTCTTACGCTCACTTCCTTTTGCCAAATGAAGATCATCAGAACATACCACACATGTCCAGAGGGACAGCAGAGCTAATGAATATGTATGGCTTATGTCACAACAGAGCACTCCCCTTGTTCTGCGGTATCGACCTTCTCTTATGTGAGTAAATAACAGGTGAGCACTTGTGCATGAGGATAAATGGGGTTAAAACTGCCATAAAGGGACGTACTTTATTTGAAGAAAGTGGATGCGCAATAAATAGAGATTTAGGTGATGCTGAATTATTTTTATGTCACGCTGTTCCAAAATGTTAGAAAATAATCTTGCTCTGAAACACAAGAAAAGAGTTTTTTAAAATATATTTCTGTGCAATTAACAGCAGCAGCACTCTGTATAAATCTCCATTTATTCCGTTATATCTTTCAATTTATTTTTCAATCACCGTGATTTAAGAATATACCTATGTATGTAATGTATTTCATAGCTATGATATATATATTCATATATATCATATATATTTCATATATATAGCAAGACAAGTTCAATTCCAGAGATTTATATAATCAGCTCTACTCCCTTTACAACGATGAAAGCAAAGATCAGTTTCAGGAAGTTTCAAATAACTGCAGGCAGGTCTGACCCAATATGCTCCACTAACAAGAGTGAGAAAGCATACGTGCACGGGCCACTAGCATAGTGCTCAGCCTGCAGCCAGAAACACTGCTTTCCTCTTAAAGCGCTTACTCCAAGACCCATCAGCACAGGAAAGGTATGCTTTACTGAGATTAGAGTACCTCTGCTAATGAGCTAAATGAGATCAAATACTGATTAAATGTACATATAGAAGTAATCTGATACTTGAGGGGAAAAAAAAAAATCCTTCTTAAGATGACTCCACTTTTGCACAAAGCGTACGCAAAATTTGTTTGTTATTTATGCATTTTGCTTTTTGGCAATCTGCACATTAATTTTTAATGAAATAGTAAAGAGATGTTGCGTCTCGCACTTGGATAAAAATATTCTATAGCCAGGACTGGGTGACACAGTGCATTAATTCAGTGTCCTTCACTCCTGGGACCTGCGTATAATTTAGTCCAGCCTGAAGAAAATAACTTTGATCTGAAGGCTGTGGAAAAAGCTACATATGAAATTAGTTTTGGTGGGTTTAGTGTTGTTTCTTATAAACAAGACGACACACGAAGATAAACTGCTTTCGGCCCGGGATTAGAGCGGTGTGCTCCAGAGCCGCCGAGCCCCATTCCCCGCAGTGCCCGCACCGCCACACACATTTCCTATAAGCACACAGGGCAGCTAGCGCTGGCGTGCACAAGCTTTCCAGAACGCCCTGATACCTCACGTGAAAGGGCTGCGGTACCAAGCCACATCCTTATTTCGTCTCTCCATTATAAAACAACAACAGACCCGACACAGCACGCTGGGAGAAGTGGTGTGTTACCAGAGGGAGCCCCGGTTTCCTCCCCAGGCCGGGGAACACCCTGCCCACAGCAGCGTGCCGAGCTCATCACACTCCAGGGAAGAGCCGTGGCCCGGCGCGCGCAGCTGACCCTGCCTTCCTTCCTGCTCCCCCGCCGCACAGCAACAAGATTAAAAGCAGGAGCATAACCAAGGACCTGACATGCTGGAAACACTAAGCCCAGCTAAATCTTTTTCCCACTTAAACCTTTCAATTATTGTATTCTACAAATTCCTAAGATTCTTTCTTGCTCATTCAGTAAAAAAGAAAAAAAAAAACCAAAAAACTGCACTAGCTACTGAAAAACAGAATATAGCGCATTTTCTTCTTTTTTTTTTTTCCTTTTTTTTTTTTTTTTTTGCATGCTCTTGGTTTGGGACTAATAGTATTGTTTCCTGACAATTTGAAAGCAACTCTCTTAGACTGTTAAATGGACTTTACAAATTAACAAGGGAAGGGAGAGGAGGAGCAGCAGGGAATTTCCTAAAGACATATACAGAAATCTCTCTCACTATGTATAAATATACATTTTTATATTTTACACACACAAGCGTGATAAAGGATGCCTTGACTAAGAAATTTATGCATGCCGATATTTTCACCATATTACTCGAGAGAGAGGGAGGGAAAAGAAACCAGAATCTCAGGTGATTTGTTGGTTTTCCTGTACGAAAAAGAGCAAAGTTCATCCTGCAACAGGAAAAGTTGAGCCAGGTCTTGAAGCACACTGTATGTCACGGAGTGCACAGGCATTTCAAGGGGTAGAAAAGAATAATGCAATGCCTTAAAACACAAAGAAATGACACAGCCTCGCTGATAAAAAAAAGTCACATTCCTTTGCAGCTATCACACAGATTCAGCCCTCTCTGTAAACAGCCTTCAAGAGAACAAAAATCTAAGCTGCAATGATGATATCACTAACTAGCCGAGTCCTGTTCACAGCTTAAGTAACGATAACTGTAGCATTTTCCTGTATTTTTGTTATACTTTCCTTGTATAGGTAGTCACCTAATAATAAAATAGTTTTAAAATCTGCTCCAGGGTACAGCAGTCAAGCTCTGCTGATTAGCATCTCAAAGCTCACTACAGGCACACATTTGTATAGCTGAATAACAGCAGTAGTATATGTATGATGCTTAAAACAAAACAAAACCAAAAAAAGTACTATTTTACTTGATGTTTGATGACGCACACCAATGAAAGCACATTCAAACAATACTCAGTATACTATCACAGCTAACTGTAAGAATTTCAAACACAAGGCAAAAGGTAGCATCACAAAAAGAGTCAGAAGGTTTTCAGAGTCGGTAGTAGATGCCCAGAGTCTAAGATTGATGAGTTTGATTCTCCTGCTACTTGTTCGGTTTGAAGTCAGAAGAACTACTGAAGTTGATAATTTACTGTGAAGGAGATACAGGTGCCCTGCCTTTTTCTTTACATTTTTATATGCAGGCACTAGCTGATTATACAAATAACATTCACCAGCATTTGGGTTTTGTGTTGCGTTCAATAAGGAAGTAAAATATATATATACAAATACACTAGTGGTTACATTTCATTAAAATATGGACAGAGAGTTTTGGTTTGCTTCACTAGCTCAATTTCTAATTCATTTCTTATGTGTAACAAGACAACTTTATAAAACCTTCCTAAAATTTGCTGTCAACAGAATAGACAGAATTTTGGTTATTATCACACTAGTTCAGTGTACCACCTTTAGCAGTGCCACATCTTCTACCTGCACCCCTCTTTTGCTATTTCTCCAGTCACATTTAATGACAAAATTTCAGTTCTAAAACTCTCCATCTAATTGTATATCAAACAATATTATAGAAGTGCCTCCAAATTGATTTATTATTAAAAAAGCTATAAGCTATCAACAGGAACATTACAATTCTGGTTAATACCCATCACCTACCAGCTTAAATTCTCTTTTTCATCATTAAAGTGCCTCTTTTCTTCCAGAAGGTATAAGTAACATACATCAATAACTTAAAGAAAGCTGAATATTAATATAGATAAGTACACAAGGCAGCAAAAACCAAGCTCAGAAACTAGAAAATCTTTACTGAAGTATTTGATATCGGTTGTACAGATTTACTAACCTTGGTTTGTATTGTTATTAAAAAAAAAAAGAAATGGGCTGAATTATGATGTACTGTGAAAGCTGCGAGAGTTTTGTGATCGCAAGTGAAAGATTTACAGATATAACAATTGAAAGGTGGATTCCACTAATCAGAGGAATGCATAACCTCTGCAAAGCAGGTAGGAGTGAATCATTTTAATTTTCTCTCTTACTTATGGCTTTATATTCTTACAGAAGGGAAGCAGAGGAAACCTAAATATGACCCTATTTAGATATATTAACTCAAAAGCCTTTGTAGAATTCTTAAGCAAACAGGATTGTGCCTCCAATGCTGCCCATCTAGTTTTGCAATGTGTTAAATTGGACGGCTACTTGGACAGTTCTCTATTCATTACTGAACTGTGGAAAAGAAACACAGAGGTGGCATTTTCCTTTTCAACCATGTAATGCCTTGTAGCCAGATTCCAAAGCATCAAGGAGAGATTCTTTTTCTTTCTTTCTTTTTTTTTTTTTTTTTCTAGACAAGCTGTCGTAATTGAAATGAAGTCTAATCAGACTCATTACTGTTTTCAGCAATTTGCACCACCAAAGATGCTTATTAGGTAACAGTGTTTAATAAACCACTCTTTAGAAAACTACCAGTAATGAGCTCTTAACAGCCAATCTTTAGCGTGAATGTAATGTGAAAAGTGTTCCTAGCGCTGAATAGATTTTCACATTTAGTAGTGTCATAATTAAGCTGTAGAAATGGGTAGCTGTGATCAGAGATTTACTGCAATATAGTATTTTTTTTTCTGAACATATATTTGAAGATAACTTGGGATTCAATAACATTTCCAGAGCAAATTTTAAAATTGCATAAAAGACTGTTAGACTGGCTTAGCTTTGTAAATGAAAGATTATTCGGGGAATGCATAGGGTACTATAAATCAGGTATCATCCAGCAGACATGCATGAAGTTAATTCCACCTAGCTTTGTTTCACTGCTCTTCCATCACGTAACTATTTCCAGCCATTAATATACAAATAATAAATGTTGTTGTCATCAGTTGAATGATAATGAACAAAAATGGCCATTAAAAGAGGTACTTGAAGAAACACTTGTCAGTTCTCCTTTCCCAATAACAGCTAAAAGTGCTTGAGAAAAAAAAAAAAAAAAGAAAATTGCTTGATTTCAAAATAAAATCAGGTATGTACAATATCATATATTGCATATAATCTTACATATTTATGCACACATGCATGCACAACTAATGCTGCTTTTCCTATGTATTTCAGATAACATTAACTCCTAGTAGGTGTTTAGTACCAATAAACCCCCAAGTTCATAGTGCAAACAACACCACAGATCTGAAATGTAGCATTGAGAAATATATTATTCATAAAACACAGACATCAGCAAGAGATAGGTTTTCATCAATAAAAAGTTCAATTTAACTAGATATGTACTTCACTGCACTAGTCATATCAATACTAGTACCTAACAAATGCTGAAAGAGGCAAAAAAAAAGAAAATAAATTGCATATATAAGCTCCAGCTAATTAAATATCCACAGTGAATCCTGAGGAACAGCCACTGTTCTCTTACCAGATTGATTTGGGCCTGACACAATATTTAAAGTTAACAATAAGAAATGACCAAGACCACTTTTTCTGTCTCCCACTAGGAGAAATACATAAGGATGCAAATGTTGTTTTGCTTACTAGAGATTCTGTCAGAGAAGCTTTGTGTCGGCGGCCAAGACTTGGGAAGGAAGCGCATAAAGATGAGCAATCAATAATGAAACCACCGACAAAATGATGGAGACCTTAATTCTCTTGAACTGAGCTTTTCTATCAGAATCCCGTGATAAGAGGCTACGAACAGTTCCTTTACTGAATGAGTGCTCTTACTACATCTTTTATATACCCTAGCTCCTAAACTTCACTAGTCCTATATGCAGCCTATAAGCCTCCGTATCTGCTTGCAGCTTTCTGAATCAATAGGACTATAAGAACTGAGACTACCAAATTAATGCCAGTTTCATTTGATTTTGTGGTATGCACTTCTTTGCACTACAAAGTGGAATAAGGAAAAAAAGAAAAAGAAAAAAAAACCACAACCAGAATTCATTCCCAGATGGGTTTTTGTAGCTTTCAGATCAAAATATCTTACAGTTCCTTAAGTCTGAACTGAATTTGTACTCAGATCCAACATTTTTAGTGCTGCTGCCTACCGTATTGCGCAATTCCAAACCTTGCACCTTTAAGTCAAACACTTCTCTCTCTGCTCCCTGCAAAAGAAAATAAAATAACAGAGACTCCACAGCTGCTTTGGACAACCTCCCCTTGTACTTCTGAATAATGCATTAAACTTCCATCATTTGTGAGTGACAACCCAATGCTTTAAGATACAAGATATGCATTTTGTTCTGTTTATTTTCCTAAGCACAGATGCTCTGAAACATCAATTCCTCATCAATAAGTCCTTCAATACCTTATGATATTTTTAGCAGTTTAAAAACTAAGGCTGACAGAAATATAGCATCTCCAGGAGGCATCATTATAAAACTGCAGTTAGCATCTTTTCTTTTTTTCTAACATAAAACTAGGAGGGTGGGTGCCTTCACTGTATTCCTTCTGCATCCCAGCACTGTCACCAAAAAATAAAAATAAAATCACTTTTCAGCCTCAGATTCATCAGTATTTTATCAAGCCTACAAAACACGTCTGCTCACCTAAGGCGCTGATTAGAAACAACACCTGGCTTTCCACAGAAATTGATAATTTTCCTTCTGGTATTTCTGGGCCTGCTTACCCTGATCCCCAAAGCCTCCTCTAAGAGATTCCTACAGGACTTTCCACCGAAGAATTGAGACCTGCCAACTTTTACTTATTACTACTTACAGATTGCTATCCCAAGATGGAGTGTCATATCAACATTGGGTACAGACCAGCATAAGAAATTTCACAAGGAGGTAGGAATTCCATAGAAAGTAAAAAAAAAACAGATGAAGTTACAAGGGCAGGTTAAACTCTGTAGTTGGAACTTGTCCACAAACACTGTGAATCAGTGAGAAGGAGCAATAGGATCCTAAAAAAAAATGACAGCAAAAAGAATGCGCCAATGGCACTTCTGTGGCGTCAGAGGACGAGGGCTCTCTACTGAGACACAGCAGACAGGAGAGGACAGCTCCAGAGACAATGTCTGTTGCCACTGAAGCCTAAGGTGAGCCCTGGATCCATGGCTTGTCTCAGGACAGCTTTATAAAAACACAGCATAAATAGCAGAAACTGGAGCCCAAGTGAAACCCGCTATGCCTTCTACAGCAGCAGAGACATTATTTTGTTCTCCATCAGTGAAATTCCAATATCACAGCCCAACTTCTCCCAGGCAGGACCCAGCATCAATCACAGTCTGCCCTTCAACAAAAGGTACCATAAACAATCCATGGGGTGCCTTTGAGCATAGAACACCACATATTTCTCTGTTCTCTTGTTCATAGCAATAGTATTTAGATTTTTTTTTTTTCAGAGTAGAGAGCTGTTTGGATGAAATACCATAATACCATATAAAGTTCTCTCACTGGGTGTTCTGAAGTATTTGTTTGTCGACATTAAAAACTAGAAATAAAAAAGATAAAAATAAAAATAATCCTTGTTAATTGTTCATAAGAGAAGCATGCAGTTGTCCAGCACTTCCACACAAACTGCCTCTGCAGACTGCTGAGGGTATGTGCTATTATGGCACATTTACAAAGCAAGACAATAGATGAATTTCAGTAGATCAGAACATTTGTGCAGCAGATCTGGAATCTTTTGTATTCTGTCAGGAATTATTCTTCACACTTCAGATGGGCTTAAAAACACAGGCTCGCCTAGTAGGTCTTTCTCTAAAGGTAGAGCAGTCTAGTACACAGCTTCCCTGATTGAAAATGGTCATGGAAAAATGAAAGAGGGAAAAAGAACATCATGTCCTATAAAATGCAGCTGTGAGTGTGTCTAGGGGTGTGGGGACTTAATAGATAAAATGCATGTGCAAGCGAGGAAAATATCTCTTGGCTTTGGAGGGACTGGGGTGAGTGTATTGGAATGTACCAGCATTTTACTTTTACTTTATTTTTCATAGTCTATTTTGTACTTTTCCACTACATAGCTACCTATTTATTTTACCATAACTCTGTATTTTTGTCATTAAACAATCAAGTTCTAATAAAAACCATAATGCAAACAGCCAGTTGTGTAATGAAAAACAACACAGGGTTCAAGGGGGGTTCCCGCCTGATCTCAGCAGCAGATTAGCTTATGCCCTGCAGCATGAGATAGAAAATACATTCCTCACTATTACAGTTTTGATTCTGTATTTGTGTTTTATATGGATTTTTAAAGAGCCACAAATATAAAGTTTTAACTTAGAGAATATAAATATATATGTTTGTATAACTGCACATATATCTGTTTCCTCTCCCAGAGCAGGGATGATGTTTGTCTCTAGTGATGGCACAGTGACTAGCTTGGAATCTTGCTGACAGAAGAACACAACCAGAAAAAAACAAACAAACAAACACATTTTAGGCTGTCCCTACAGTGCAGACTGTATCAACTGCAATCCCAAATACACATTTTTCAAACATTCCAAGTGACCCCTTATCATCAACTCTCTCCCTGCGTTGCAGTGTACTGGGGGATTATTTCTGCATAGAGAACAACACAGTGCTATTCATAAAAAGGTAAAAACCATTCAGCAATTGCTTTTTATACTCTATAAAAGTTAGCAGTTTATTCACCAGCAGCAGGCCAGGAGAATTCCTCCAACAGACACGGATCTCTCAGCTGCATCTTTTCTTCTGTACCTGACATGCATGATTCTCCTTCTCCCCCTTCCCTCCCCCAGTTCCTCACATGCATGCAACTGTCCCCTATCTCAAAGGTAAAGCTGTGCCAAATCAAGAGCAGCAGCACTGCTGCTGCTGCTGGGGTCAGAGAGACAGGACAGCAGAGTTCTGAAGTTGACAGAGAAGCGTCCTGTTCCTACCACCTAACAAGAAAGTTTCTGCTTTCTTCATGTACAGAGAAGGCCAGGTTGCACAGCTGCCTCTCACCTTAGGGATTTAACTCTAGAAATACAGAATAACCCCTGAAAAAGCCCAGCACCAAAGGCCCATGGGATTTACATGGAGAGGTCCCATCCCAGCACGTCAGTCCAGCCACCACTGAAAACCTTATGCATCACACCAGTGTGTGGGTTAGCT
The DNA here is from genome assembly GCF_038088225.1 of Cyrtonyx montezumae. Taxonomy (NCBI): domain Eukaryota; kingdom Metazoa; phylum Chordata; class Aves; order Galliformes; family Odontophoridae; genus Cyrtonyx; species Cyrtonyx montezumae. The sequence goes on along the minus strand of NW_027072078.1, from coordinate 19,879,888 downwards.
CCTCTGCAGCCATGCCTACCACTGAGAATGAAAAGCATAAAGTAGGAACAAGGAAACCACATTTAAGAGGACTTCAGAAACTTACATCCAAAAAAGGCAGGGAAAAGATACAGAACTTTCCAAATCCAACTTTTGCTACATACTTTAAGGCAGGCTTTACATTTGTCCATAGCCTTATTTAACCTTTTGTTTATTTATTTATTTATTAAACTTTGCATTGTTTTCATCAAGCACATTGTGACACAAAGATTTTGTGCCACCTTTTCAAGTATGCATCCAAAACATTTTACATAATTTTCTATCTGTGATTTAATGAAAAATACCTCAGGCTGTATGCACGTCTTGATCGTTCTATGTATTAAGCACAAAGCTTGCCATGACTGAACTAAAAGGTACTTGATAACAAATGGTTAGAGGGCACAGACTGATATTTAAGAGGTAAGGTTGCACTAAGGTAGCTTTGATGGGCCATTTTATATTGAGGATAACCAGAAATGACATTTCTTAAAAAGGTCTGGATTGCTAAAGAGAAGGAATGCCCTAAATGCATCAATGAAAACTGCTGCTGAGCATGAGTGCTTTTTTTAATATTTTGACTTTTTTCAAAGGAAAGACAGTCATGCTACAAATGTTTTTTCAATAAATCTCAGGCGAGTACCGGGCACTTCCAAGACCAGTTACACAGCATACTCTTAAAATGATTAAACTGTCTCTCACAGCACTTTAAATGATAGACTGCCCAGAAAAAGCACTAGTGCCCCACAAATTAGGAATTGTAGTGGTAGTTGATAAGCTAGAATGAGCTCTGGGCTGTTTTAGGACACACCTCACCCTCATTACTGGGCTGCCCCTCTTGAAAAATCCTTCCCCTTGTGTAAGGTCATTCAACTAGATTAAAATATCTCCCTGTAATGTTACCTTTTTGTAACACCTCACACACTTAGTATAGAAATACTAGTTACTGGATGAACAATGATCCTTTGTATGCACTGCATAAAGATACCACCTATGTGATTTACTTGAAAAAGAAAATTTATATTTCTGAGAGAGCTCTATCAAAAGCCACAAGTTGCTATGACAGAGAATTTAAATTGTTTGGATGATTCCCCTGCTCTCTTCCTCAGGTTGTTATTAATGTCTATAATTTAGGCCTCTGTGTTGCTGATATGCATGTGGCTCTCTCCAGTCATATGAATAAAGCTGCATAATTAGGCACTGGTGTAATTTGTAGCCTCCAACTCATTCTCCCACTTCCCTTTCCTGATGTTCCTCAAAGAGGCTGAGATTTATGTTGGCGGCAGATCGTGACACCGTTACTCACAGGAGAGTTACTCTCTGCCTGTGATTTCCTTGAAATTATTGACAAAAATTAAATCCCCCAGCAAGTCAGAGCAGTCACCACAACGGTGATAAGACGTCACCAAGCCCCCGTACCTGCGTTCCATTGCTGGTGAGCAAATGGTTAACTGTGCTTGTCCTTTCATCCCCAAACCTGACAGGGACTTCTTCAAATTCAGAGAACTCCTTTCACAGAACCTCCATTTGGCAATTTTTAAATGTGCCCTGATGTGTTCATCAGGTTATCCCTATTAACAGCAAATGAAACTGAAATAAAGAGGCACTCTTCATGTTGACTGCAGGCATTTCAGATTTCGTGGCAGCCCACATCTTCCCAGTGCCTTTCACATGGTAAGAGATAATGTGTGTGAAGAAAAACAAAATTGTAGGTTTAGTAATGTCAAAATATGATTTATGCCAAAATAGAGATGTCAGCAATAGCAGAATAAGTGACAAGTGTTAAATTACCCAAAGAAGTAAATTCTGTAATTATTTACCTCTCTGGCACATGATCCTTAACAACCTCCAGACCTAAAAGGAACAACAGGAACCACACGCATTTTTAAATTCAGCTTTTTTTCTTATTTTTGAGAAATGACTTTTTGCCCCAATTTTTATTTATTTATTTATTTTGTAATACAACAAAGTGCCACCAACAGCATTTCAAATAAAACGTCAGCATCAAGCCCCATAGTGAATATGCTGGGAGCCGAGTGTACAGTCATCTGCAAATGGACAACTTTAATTCGATTCCTGGCACCACTGGCCACGCTGAGAATCCTTCTATCTCCTCACACCAGGGGTTTGCTCTTTTAAGCATTGCTCCCTGAAGGGAAGGAAAAACTAGAGAAAGAGGATTTCCAATGACCCTGCACAGATGAATGAATGTGTCAATGGTGAATATTGGTTCAGCTTTGAAATAGGGAATCCTGCAGTGGTTTCTCTGCTTCATCCCCACTAGTGAGTTCCACTGTGGACTTCAATGTGTAAGAGGCCTTTAGGGGACAGATAATAAATGGAAAAAGGGGTGAAAAAAAAATCAATAAAATGGTTTAAGAGTAATAGAAAGGCATTTCTCTAACTATAACCTTTAAATGATTTCTAAGATAATTTTCTCAGACGTGCGTCCCTTTGGCTGAGCTGGTTACAGAAATAGATTCCAAAAAAAAAAAAAAAAAGGCTTAAATAAAGAAGGATTCTTTACCAGCTGGCCAACATCAAATGCTAGTGTGCCCTTTCAATGCCTACTTAATTTGTCTGGGTTTCTACTCGTTTACCTGTTTGTTTCTAGTGTAAAAGGTAAATGGAAAAACAGTTGTGAAATTGTAAAAGTGCTTGCTGTTCCAGTGAGAACTTATTCTTCTATTTACGATTGATTTCACAGCAGAACTGGTAAAAATGCACAAACCAAACATGGAAAGGAAAGATGCCTCTTTCTATCTGTGGAACTCTCCTGTAATTCAGGTAAAAACAGAAATGCTTGCCCAAGCAGTAGTAAAATATGCATTTACTTCTACAAGCCTTTGCATTCATTTTCATTCAACTATCTATCAATCAACCTCACCATGACACAATATAATTTCCTAATCATGCCAATATTCATGCTTTTATCTCTTTTTAAATCCAAATAACATATATTTCAGTAAGACATAAGTCTAATTATTTAAACACAATGTAGAATAACATTTCTCTAAGGCCATTTCTTTTGAGTTTCAGTTCCTTAAAATTGCCATATAATTTAATCTATAAAGCAAAATTTATATAAAAGAATAACACAAGCTGCCATTCAAGAAAGCTGCATTGTTAAATACCCAGTGTGCTGCATTTTCCCTCCTATATGTCTATAAGTTTTCTTACCTGTTACTAAGAGCAAAACTATCATATTAATCAAAGTGAAACGTACAGTTTCTCAACCTCTTAAAAACCACAGAATAGTATTTGCATCTTTTTTCTCATATATGTAATAACTTAAGCTGTGTAGGAAAACAAAAATAACAAATAGCAACTGCATAGGTTTCTGTACCTCTGGAAAAGAACACAGTCACTGTCGATGGCTTTTTTTGCCTAAATGTAGCAATTTCATGCAAATCAAACGTTCTCATTATATAATTGCTACCAAAATATTTACATCTATGTAACTTCAGTGTTGCTGATAATACAAAATAAAGTCTACTAATGATCTACAGGGACATATGCTGGACAATTGCAGTCATTATTACAGATGCTGAATATTTTTGGATCCTTGGAAGCATTAGCTATACATTTCATAGATATCATCAGATATTATCCTTTTTCAACTAGGAAAGAATTTGGGTAATCGGATTTATATAGCCTGCAGCATTTCCTAAGGACACTGTCTGGGATTTGCCTCTTTTTAAATAGTTGAGATGTTAATGTTCTTTTAAGAGTATTTTTTAAATACTGAGCAACATATTCATGAAGAGCTGTGCTGATTTCCAATTATGTAAAAATTAATTTGTTTAATCAAGCTACAAGAAGGACAAGAAGTTGAACTGGAAAAATTCCATCACATTAAGTAAAGGATTATTACTCACAAGAAATATTTTCAACGTCAGACAGACTTGCAGCCAGAAACTAACTCCGCGTCTCACAGAGAGCTATGTGCCCGTCTCTCCTGCCTGCCTAAGTTTTCAAAGACCTCTAAAAACAACACCAAAAGGAACTCTAAATTGTGTTGATTTGCATCTTAATTTCATCTGCTAAAACTCAAAGAAATTTTTGAGATTAAGACTTCAATAAATAGAATTACCTTTTATAAGTGATAATTTTCTATTACATGGCATGTATAGTGGCCAAGGAAAGGAGATTCCTGAAAAGTTACTCTGCCTTTGGTCTCTAGATTGTCTAATCAGTAAGGATATCAATTCATCTGGCCCAGTCAGATTTCCCTTTCAAAAGACATCTGCAAACTTGTAGGAAAAAAAAAAAAAAAAAAAAAAAAGGATTACTGTTTTTATGTTAGCATAATGCATGAAATCCTTTCATTTTAGTATTCATGATCATTAACAAGTAAATTATGTCGAAAAAAAAAGGAACACAATTTTGGCATAATTTTAGGATAGCAGTACAGATGAGAATTGCTCCCATAACCTCTTTCTAAATGGTGATATATGCAAAATAATCCAAAATGAGTTGCTTTCCAGTCCCTTTTCAGAATACTTGACATCTACTGCTCAAGTGTTTCAAACCTTCAGTTGCTGACTGTAATAGTGCACAGATGGAACAATATTTATTCTGTCAGTGGAAACTAATTAGGATGACACTATCTATGAACATTAAACCAGAAGAAAAAAAAATCACACTTTACACAGCATGGCACATGATCTGTGAGTTTACAAATAAAAGCTATAAATTTTAATACATTGCTGTTATATAGGAGGTGTGACCATATTTGCTGTTGCTGCCATACGCCTTAGCCAAAGATGGGCTTGCAGAGCCATATCTGGATTTGGGTACAAATATCTGATCTCCACTGTTAATTCACATCAGAAACTGTGTGCCATCAACTTCCACTCTGCAAGAATAGCACGTCAGATTTGCAAATTATTTCATGTTACGCTTCAGTCAGCCACACTGCCCCCATCATCTCTCTCAGCCTGTGGTTCTGTAGGCCCCATCTACACCAACACCACGACCTGTGCAGAGCCAAACACAAGTCAGCTCTGCTTCTCCCAGTTATCTCTAGGTACAGTCAAAAGATCTGTCCTTTAGAATAAAAGATCCCATCTCACAAACAAATATTCAGGTCTGATATATATGTGAAGTCTCTACCACCAAGGACTGGCTGACTGGGCTGACTGCTGCTGAAGACTCAAGCTACATGCTCTCAAAGATAAAAACTAGATTCTTGAAACCTCACTAGGGATTTGAATCTCCATATTTTGGTGCATGAATATCTTTAAAGGTCTCCTCTATATTCCTACAGAGTTAAGCCTTCTGATGTACATGAGCTTGAATAAACTGGTTCACAAATGATTAATGCTTTGAAGACCAATATAGCACAGCTCAAGTTCACCAGATCAAAAACATAGTAGTAGAGCGTTGTAGTTTGCTCTTAGACTGACTCAACTACTGGTCCAATTGTCTTTGAGCACTTTGCCCTTCACACAAATAAGGTATATACCAGGAGAGAATTTGGTTTGATGTGCATACTTTTTATTTAGATCCACCATCCTAAATCTTAAACCTTATTTTTAAATAACAAATCTGTGTAAGGGAGAAGAAGGAAAAAAAACCAAGACAAATCAACTTTAATTAATGTTGGCTTTGGTAGCTTGGAATGACAAATGAATAGAGTCCAAAAAACACCCCTCCCCCCAAAAAAAAACAGAGGAAAAACAATATCAGCTACTCACTGTTAAGCAAGAGTTAACATTAGAAGTAAGAGATCATTAAAAAATCACCCCATTAATAATTGTTCCATTAATGTAAGATAAACTAAGCAGAAACAGAACTGCTTGAGAAAGTGAAGTTTCAAAGGTTTTTTGTCTATGTAACAGTATGAGCCTCCAAAACTGTCTGAAAATCAAAATGAAAACACCTTTGGAAATGATACATTCTGTATTGGCGGTGTTCCTTATTTCAAGTCTCAGCAGCCAGGAACATGCTGGTTCAGAATTACACTTGGACTCATATTTATTCCCTCTTAGAAGCAAAGTCTTCCTGCTACTTATGGTTGGCCTTTCCTGTAATGCTCCGGTAGCATTAGCAGAACACATTTGACATATTCCTGGCTTTGTTAGGAAAGGGCTTCTCACAGTGTCCCCACCAGGCCATGAAGTGTAGTAAGCAGGTATGATGTTGTATTTAGCCTGATTATAAAATCACAAGAAATGTTGATAGTGAATATTATTTTCATAAAATTGACGTAACAGAAAAACACTTCTTTGTCTCCAGATATAGCCATTAGTCTATGAAGGATATTATGTATGCCTAGAAGTCTGGCCTTACTCATCTTCCTTGATCAATGAGACATTTTTAAACTGAATTATTTTAATCTAAAAACATATTTTAAAGCATCCTTTATAACTAAAATATTAAATGTGTTCCATAAAGCTTTGCTTATTTATTGATATTTATGTCAAACTTCAAAGGCTACTAAACTGCAATCTCACATTTAAAAATTCAGTATTTCTTTACAAACTGACTTCGATGGTTGGACTAGATGATCTTATAGGTCCTTTCCAACCTTATGAACTTATGAACTTATGAACAGGGCAGAACTTAATGAGTAAACCTGAAAAAAATGATGAAGTACATCTTACTTTTAATTGGTGATAATATCTTACGTGGCTGCCAGATACCATCTCTTCTGAAATCGTACCTTGGCTTGACAATAAAGTTGGAAGTTACCCAAGTGTATTGTAGCCAACTGTCAGATTTAAAAACAGTCACAACATACTATTAGTGGCATTCAGCCAATCTCTTAAAGAACACAATGACCCCAACTTTATTTTGAAAACTCAGTTTGAAAGCAAATCTATTCCCTAAAGTAATTTACAGCACTGTTTAAAAAGCTTGGAAAAATCAGATTAGAGTAAACCAGGTTATGTAGATGTTATGAGAATGTAACTTCTAAAAATAACTTTATAGATCAATTCAAGTAAATATCAGATACAGAGATCTCACCTTTTGCACAGCAATGCACTTGTATACTCTATAATTCCAGTCTCAAATTATCAGATTGACATAGTCTGCAGAGTTAGCATAGTCTATAGGAAGCCTGTGATATAAAACAACTCCCACGCATTGAAGATTTATGCTTTGAGGGTCTTGTGTGAGCGCATTACAAACAGTATCTGATAGAACTGTTGCACCGTATGCTGTATTTTGAAAAGACTATGGATGCTTAAGAAAAAAACACAACAGTAAATATTCTCTCAACAAGAAGGTGTGCATATGTATTACCATAATCTGTAATAAGGCACAGATTTCCCTCCAGTTTTTTATGCCAGTATTCCCATTATTGCCATAAACTTTGATGAGAAATAACAGAATCTTATAGATGAATGAAAATACAAAAGTAACATCACACCAAATACAGGCAGTGAATGAAGTGCAATCATTGAAAGCTTGCTATAATCGTAGAAAATGCACCTAGGTAAATTCTTAATGGAAATTCCTAGAACTAACAGGAGTGACACATAATCAATGAAGGTCCTATTAAAGCGTTATTAAGATGTAACCTTGTTTATTCTAAGTAATATAAAATGTAACCACTCACACATAAAAGCCAACCCTGCACCATTCAAGCTATCACTAGAATGCTCAGTTATGCTTTAAGGGAAAATGTTTACAGATACTTCAGAAAGAGAGTACACTAGTGCACAGCAGCACTTCAGTATAATTATCTATAAAATAACTTAAATTTTATTAATGTATGACACCATATATTGAACTTTTCTAAAACAGCATTGACTACATGCCCCTCTATATAAATTGACTCCAAAGGGTAGCCAGCTTGCTGCTTTGTATATTCAAATTAAGTTACTGTTAGCTAAAATATCACATGTCCAGAAGAACTGGAGTTAGTCTCAAAGCCTGGAAGTAAGATAACTTCCTTCAAGCACAGCAACTCCACAAACTTATTTGTCTGCTAAATCAAGGCAACTTGCTTTTAACACAAACATTAGGAGCTATTTATATAGGAAAAGCTCCGTGCTTAATCTCACTTCTACCATTCTACTGATGAAAACTGCATCAATTAGAAGCATCATTTAAAGTACTCACACTACAATTGAGTTTATGAAACGATTTCACCAACATGCAGATCAAGGATCACACAGCTGTACAACAACATGGATACATTCAGTTTCAACTTGGTATCTTAAGCTTTAAAGGAAGTATATTTAACTATGGTCATCAGTTATGATTCCATCTGTAGAGTCAAAATTATATCTAATGCCATCAAGACTTTATGTGACAATCACTTCACAGCAAGTAGTTTCCCAGAACAAGAACAAATTAAGGAAATAACAAGCAAATATTCCTGTTGTGGTCAACGAATTCTAGTCAAAATCACCAGTGCCTTTTCAGTGAAAAACATTAACTGTTACTCAGCTTGAAGTCAGGGGGTTTTCACTTTGAGCAAGGTCATCCTCATAAATAGAATAGAGCAAAGCAAGGATAATAGTTGTGTCATAACAAAACATAATAGAGAAAAGTGAAAAAAAAATGCAAATTCTTACTATATTTAACAGATTTCTATCCAGTAAATATCTCTATTCAAGGTATTCTTAAATATATCAGAGGATACAAAACTAGCAAATAATGTAGCAAAGATTCAAATATGGGAGCTTAAAAAAAATTGTTATGTTAGACTGTTAGTTTAAAATTCTGCTTTCAATTTCTGCACTGAAGTATCTTTTTGACTAGGTTATTGGAAAATGATATGACATCCGCAGTAGAGTCACAGAATTTGATCACTGCTTGAAACATTTGGTGTTTTTTTCCTTTAAGCATCTTTTCAATCAATTACACATAAAAACACCCTTATACAATTGTGCTCCTCAGTATTCCTGTTCTCCCCCATTCTATAATGCAGCACTGCAGCATAGAAATATAGGTAACCTCTTTCTGACTACTAATACATGTATATTCTGCTCCTATTGACTTCCCCTTTATTCCTTCAACCTAAGTAACCAGACATCTTGACTTATAATTGCATTTTCATTTTGACATGCTTGTTTTATGATATTTGTCTCTTAAATCTCCTTTGAAACTCTGCAGAGATGATATACACAGCAATGTCTGCACAAAGTAACAAAAGTGCAATCCAGTGGAATTAAATGTCGTTGTATTTTGATGCTAAAATAATCTTATAAATATAGTTTCACCTAGAAAGAGTGGAGAGAAAATCTCGGAAGGCTCAAGCAAAATCTGTATGGTTCAAAGTTGCATCATAAAATTCTGACATTTTTTTACTGAAAAGTATTGCCCACTCCATTCAAAAGCTGTTCATTTAGAAAGGGCTGGTTTACCCCCAGGAGAAGAGAGAAGAGGGCATCCTGAAGAGATGTCCAAAAAGATGATGGCAGCACATTTGTCAAGGTGAAGACTATTAGTTATAAAGAGGATAGACTTTGGTATGAACCATTTGTAGGGAACAACTGTGAGCATGTTGAAAGAACAAAGAGTTTTTTAATAAGGGATGCAGAAATGACATTCTTAGTTGTAATGAATCCTTGGTTCTCACACAGAAACTGGGACAGTGGTGTGCTTCACTAAAGCAGAATACTTTCCTTCCTCCACCACATTCTTTGCAGTAGATCCAAGTAATTGATTGCAAAGCATGCTGGAGCATGGGAATTAAACAGCTGAAGCATAAATCTTCATCCCTAAACTCTACCATGGTTACTATCAGTTATTCTTAACTAATTAAGAAGAAAACAAACATTTATCTCTTCTTGCTGTGGGGAAAATATACTTTCTGATACACACAGATGGGAACCCAGAAAATACTGTTTTTCTTGAGAAATAACAGCTTAAACCAACAAATAAAGTAGAACAGGCTCAAGTCTCCAGCCTTGAGGACAAGATGGCTGTCAATGGCTTAATTCCACTTTTGAGGGTATGCTCTGGCTTCATTTGGTTTACAGGATGTGTCCCAGGAGACTGCATAGGAACTTTGAAGAATGTCACTTACATTAAATAACAAGAGTGAAATATCTATGCATACATTCTATTTATTAGATATTTATTTTTTTCATGCAGAAGATGCATGGTAGAGCAATTTAAAACACAGAAACTGTTTTCAAGTTTTCCAGAAGTCCTCACTGGAATCTTTTACAATTTATATACATGCATATATATATATATATATATATATATATATATATATCTGAAACAGAAAAAGACCTATTAAAAATATAGGATGAGTCCCTTTCAAATAGGCAAACCTTGCATTTTATTTTTTGAATAAAAATTGCATTTTCTCACTATTTCCCTAAATTTCTATTGAGGTCTCTCTTCCTTCTCCATTAATGAGTGCACATCTACACATATATCAGCTGTAAACTAAAAAACAAGAGGAAGGTTGTTGGGAGAGGCACATATTTTCCACATCTGGATTTCATTCAAAGGAAGGGGGAAATCAGGAAAACAAGGATACAACAATGGCTTAAAGAACAGAGGGGAAATAAGATGGAGATCTATAAGAAAATAATGATTTTGTTGTGAACAATCATCAGTAAAATGACATGGTTCATTAATAGACTAATTAGGAATCTGGATCCAATCATTGAGAAACACTTTTAAGATTCAAGAACATAAGGAATCAAACTGACAAAATGGAGAGGTCTGAAGTGCTGAGGGATGTAGAATGAGCAATTGCAGGAAAGTAAAATGCATTTAAACAGCAGTTAGGGCTGAAACACAGATACCAAAATGTGTGTGTTCTTTAGGAAAAACAAAAATAGACAGAAAAGGGTATCTGATGACTTTATAGACTGTGAAGACATAAAAAGGGATATGCTGGATAGAACAGTCTGGTCATGTCAAAATACTAGACGTAAGGGAAAAAAATGAAGTGTGTTGGAGCAGTCCTAGAAATTATGCAATAGAATTTGCAGATTATATCTGGACTTGGAAGGGGCTGGGGGAAAATACTGAAAAAGGCAGGAAAGGGGAATTGATCTAGGCTACATTTTTTTTTTATTAATTCAAGGCTTAAATCTATACATGCACACACACACACACACACACACACACATATGTAAAAATGGAGTGCAATTTACAATGGGTTTACCAAAGGTGATAATTATCAAGTTAATTTATTTTATAATGTGGCTGCTTTTTTGCAAAGGAAATTACTGACACATATAACTGCACATCTGTATATATAAACTGCCTTATGTATTAACAGCTGGAAAGATGAGTGTGTAAGAAGACTGAAAATTAGTTAAGGAATTACTTAAAGATGTGTAACGACAGACAGTATTGAAAGGGCAGCTACTGAACTGGAGGAGGATTGGCAGCAAAATGCCTCAGAACCTGGTCTCAAACATACAGTAGAGATTTGCAGACCAGACAACATTAAAATGCAACATTTACTGAGAAAAATCATAATATAATTCAGGAAAATTATCATGATCCACATAAACATGGGCAAAGAACAGAAAGCTGTAATACAAAAAAGAAATTAGCTGTGAAAAAAAAATTGCTGCAAGTTCAAACTTAACCACAAGGAGAAAGGAATAAACTTAAATGGATAAACTGAGCAGAAGATGGACTTTCACCAACTAAAGCAGTGTAAGATTATGCAATTGTAAAATATAAACAGTATCCTTCTCCATGAAGGTATTAATGTCATTGCACAGTCAAACCTTACCAGAACTGTAATTCTATATCTTTCAAGGAAGATTAATTTGAACTGGAAGAACAGAGAAGACCTTTACGGGTGATGCTGGGCATGAAGAGTCTAGACAATAAAAGCTGTCTTGCTCTGCCCTACCAAGACTGAATAGAAATATGATTCTTCTCTCAAATAAATAAATACATAAAAAAATAAAAATAAAAGCTAAACAAAGCATATACACGTGAGATGAACTATTCAAGTCTAAAGACAACATTGTCACAAGAACAAAAAAGAATATAAATGCGTATATGCTGCAAATTAAAAGATTTGTAACTCCCAGGGCAGTAACATTATTGAACAGCCAACCAGAGTTCTGAATGACAAAAATAATTAGTTCATGTTAAGACATAGCTTTATCACTTTATATTATAGTACATGGTGACAGTAGGGGACTGGACTTCAAGATTCCCTAGGCCTCTTTGTATTTTATATACTCATCTCAGAAGGGTTACAGAGCTCTTAGGCTGAGGAAAACTGGTGGGACTAGGCCAGTGATGAGAACATTAAGAAAAAGATGGGAAGTATTAATCTGGCACAGAGCCACACTGAGGAATGAACTATTGCTTTGATACTGGGGCTGCTTCCTCTCTGCGCATCTCAAAGAATGGACACAGTCCTTTTCTGCCTGCATATGTCTGTATGTGGATATATTCTGAGAAAATATAAGATATATATAAGAAAAAATTTGAATACAGAAAGGAGTAATTAGAAATATCAATAAGTTTTTGCTCAGTTCTTCAGCATAATTCACTGGTGTGTTCCCAGGTTAACCTCCAAACAATGTCACAGAGCTCAGCATTCCAACCACTTGCTTGGCAAAACCATTCAGGTTCAGAGATGTATTACTTGCTCCATTTCTATTCAAATACTAACAAAATTTTCTTCCCTTCTTCCTTTATTCAACTAATGAATATTCACTTTCACCCCCTGATATTGGCCTCTATATTGGTATATGATAAAATTCTGTTGGGCTACATCCAGAGACCTCCAAAGTACCAATTTTGTGTTTGTTCGGTCATTTATTTATTTATTAAAAGAAAAAAGAAAAAAAAAAAGATATCCTCAGATAGTGCTTAGAGATTGTGAAAAGTGGTTTTCCTTTTATGAACTTTAAGCATGTGGCAGTGATCAAATGGGTACAGCTGTCCTTTAAGGACATTGGCAATTATTGTCATCATACCTCCTGTTAGGCAGTTCAAATTGCTTAAAACTTTGATAATGATTACTTGACTGCATTTAAATGAAGGTCGTTTACCCTTCCATTCCCTACTTATATAGCTTTTTTTGTGCAACACGCCTCAAGGCCTTTTCCAAAGAAGACTAATCAGTACACAAAATTATATTGAAGCAAATAACCTTGTCACAAATTCCATTACACAGTAAAAGCTAAATAAAAAATAATAGCTTTCCTGTCTATATTTAAAAATATATATCCACTTAGTGTCAAGCTTTTCAAGTAGAAGAGAATGCCACAGAAGAGCACAGATCACTATGCACAGCAAGGAAACGAAAAGTAAACTATTGCTGTAGCATGCTTAGCCAATACTCGCCCTACCTTACCAGTACAGCAAGCAATTGCAAAAATCAGTGTTTTCAAAATGCTGCCTCATGCTAAACTCAAAATTTTTCAATGGGAATTTCAAAGGAACAGACAAAGCCATGTCCAGGAAGGACACGTGGAACAGCTAGTGGAACAGAAATCACCTTGTCTAGCGATAATAACTGTTTTAAGGTTTGATTGGGGCAAGACTAGCATCAATCTGACATTTACTTAAAGGAGAGCTGTAACCATTTTGCTCAGCCTGCCAGTTCAAAAGGAAAGAAAGATTTCTTCCCATAAATAGAGGTAATTTCTTATCTATGTACACATACAACATCCTACACTAGCTCAGACAAGTGAATGCACTTCCCCAGCTTGCAAGTCTAGACAGGAGAAAAGATGACTGATAATGTCACTCCCATTCCATAGTGTGCTTGTTGGCTACTTACTGGTAACTCCAATGTTGACTGTAAATAGAGCAGTCTCCACAAAATCCTTAAGACTCTTTACATCACTACAAATAGATACAACTAAAAATATCAAGTAAAAACTATTGGGAAATTACTTCTTCAGTAGCAGTGGATCCTAACCAGAGAAGAGATTTGATCCACATTAATGGCAAAATCAGCCCGTCCCACGTCACAAGTCTGGGAGTATAACTGCAAGAAAACCAGTGCACAACAAGCTAAAATGACAAAATCATAGTCTGCTGAAAGACACAGCATTAAATTTATAGCACTATTTGTGCTGCAAAATATCACACTGAACACAAAAAATCCTTGCTTGAACACAAAAAATAATTGCTCTTGCAGATACATTCCGAGATAGTTTCTCAGAAGAAAAAGAAGAAACCAAACAAAACCAGCTGTAACCCTTCTGAAGAGAGAAAATATCTAGATAACAAGAGAGGACAACAGCCACTTCATATGCCATGCAATTTACCCCCTTTTTTTTTTGGCTGCCAAGAGTATGACAGGGAAGGAGAAGAGAAGAAAGATTAAATGCAAGAGAGCTGTATAGATGCACAGAAACAAGTATTTGCATTATTGCTGATTTTAGCTTGTGAAAAAATGAAGAAAATAAGGATGCATGATATAAATGAAAAAAAGAGAACATTTGGAAAACTCGTTTTAAAATTTGAGAGAAAATAATATAAATAAAAAATCATATAAATAAAACTCTCCCGATGCAGTAATCTAAAAGATGCCTCTGCTTAAAGTGATGAAACAATCTTTGTTCACAGAGTCCTGGCTGCCAACATTTATACAGAGTTTGGCATAGCATACAGTCATCTTTTTACACACAAAAACAAACACAATTTTCTTTTGGAAGCTACAAACCTCTTCTGCAATTGCAACTGAGATGATTTATTGGCCAATTGACACTTCTTGAATTAATTCTTCTTCAAGTATAACCTAGGAAATTCCATCTCCTATCAGTTATGTCAGATTTGACTGCCTCAGGTGAAATTTCTTCTTTCTTAATTATTTTATTATCCCATTAATTCTCCCAATCCATTAGTTACACTCCCACGTCCCCCTCAGAAGAAATCTCCTCTTTCTTGAGGTCTATACCTTTCAAGAACCTCAAATAAACAATGTCCTCCCTTGGCAATCTCTTGCTATACTAAATATGTTTCACTACTGACATTTCCCTTCAAAAACTAACCAGTGCTCATTTTTACTCACCAGTTTTTTCCATCTTTCCTGTACTCACAATTCCAATGGGGAACTATGGAAGTGATCCTCTTATATTTCGAGGTCTGCATCTGATCTTCTCTATTTTGTGCTATGACTGCAAAGTACATATGCCTCCTTCCAAAAAAGTATTTTTGAAAATAGTACATTGCAAACCACATTTCAGATGATTCCTCTGTGTAAGGTGTTAATAAAAAGTGACATGCATCATGCTGCAAATCCATCAATGGGAAAAGCAGCATGCATTTTGGTGCCACACTGAAGGGAAGAGCTTAGCACAGATATTCTTTCTCAACTGGAACAGGCTGCCCATTGCGGGGCTGAAGAGCCTTCATTCCTGGAGGCTGTCACACCTCAGCTGGACAAGGCTCTTGTCTGATCTGCTGAATGAGCTCTGCTTTTAGCAGAAGGCTGAGAACTGCAGACATTCCCAACCTGCTCTCTATGAATCACAAGCATTTGATTATTGCTTTAGCTTCTCTTAGATTGTAGGCATTTTACAGATTGTGGGAACAGAGAGGATGGCTGGATCACACTGCAACAGGGAGACTAACTCAGCAGATTATACAAGTCAATCATTAAAATGTATATGGTAAAACTTGGAACTATCTATTGGCAACAGGATATTGACTGGTTAGCAAAGGTAAGAGTAGGGTCACCATCTTTACCAAATGATTCCAACTCTTTATGGAAAAAAAGATTCAGCTGATTCTGAGATGGGATTAGATTTATATATGGAGCTCCCTCCCAAAACTGAAGTCATAAATGGAGCCTGCCGTGTCTCAGATACTTGATACAGAACACAGAAATACTGCTGAGTCCATTTGGGATTAGAACTGACTAACTTTGTCTAACTTTTTTCAAGAATACCCTTATTTCTGCAGCCTAAATTAGAGGATCATATATTTCATCTTATCCAAGGCCTTCCTGTCCATTTGCTACTCATTTATGGCAAATCATCAAACTACTGTAATACTGTTTCCTCTACAAGAGGATCAAATTCAGTGCTTTTGAGGACAGTCTCTGCTCATAGCTGTACAGGGATTATTTTAGGCACAACTAGAAATGGAAGAGTCCCTTCGGGATTAGATTTGAAAGCCTGGTGTCTAACATAGAATAAACACAGTAAGAGCTCCAAGTCAAGATGTGTGGTATGCTCCAGTGAAGAACAAAAGAAAAAGAAATGAAACTAAAAATAGCATCGCAATAAATAAATAAACAATAATAAATAAATATATATTAAAAAAACAAAAAACAAACAAAAAAAACAACCTCAAGTAGCATAACAATTTAAGCATGACACCTCAAAGAACAAAAAGGTACTCAAGGCTACTAAATACCTAATTCTTGAGAGACCATTCTTCAATATATTGACCATCACAGCACTGAATTAGCAAAATTATGAGATCTGCTCCGAAAGTAATGCCTTATTTTATTACATTGGGCCACAACATCAGAGGTGGAGACTGGTGGGATGGCAGTAAAAGTTGAACCTTCCCATCAATATATTTTTTGTTGTTTTGCAAAACACTGCCTAATGTGGAAATGTGGAAAAAATTGCACCCACACTTACTGAATGCTTATGGAGACAAAGCTGCCAAGGTGTCACAGTGGGTGATGCATTTCAGCAGTGGCATCCCCTCTACCGGTGCAGATTTTTACAAGCATGGCATGCAGGCTCTTGTTCATTGCTGGCAAAAATGCACAGCTAATGGTGGTGACTGTGTTGAAAAATAGTGTTTCGTAGCCAAGAATTTGAACTGTCAAGTAGTGCTATTGTGCATTTTGCATTTGTTGTCATTTCTGTGGAAATAAATAGGAGGCATCACTTTTGGAGTGACCTATTAAATCACTGAAAAACCTTGTGCGCTCTCCAGCAGGAATGTGCCTACCCTGAAGTCAGATTGAAATTTCTTGAATCGGTGTTTAGCATGCAAGACAGCAGCTTTCCAAACTGGCTCCTCCAAAATTTGTTTGCTTAAAGATGCACATTGATAAACTCTTCCACAATTACATTTCCTCTGGAACTAATGGAAGAATAACACTTCTGATTTTCAAACATTGTAGAGATATTGCTATTTTTTTGAACTTTTGTCTAGGCTGTCAGAATAAAAAAAAAAACATTGAAGAGTATTTTCAACACAAGCTGAAAATATACCCCCCCAAAAAAGAGCAGATAATAGATTCAGAAAAGGAGGCCAATATTTGGATTTCTTCCACCGCTACTTAAAATTTTTGTCTAGACAAAGATTTCAGTGTTAAAATAAAAATCATGTAGAGAGGAAACACTGTATGTCATTCAACTCGTAAGTCTTATCCATTCAGGAAAAAAAAGTTAATGTAAAGTTTTAAGGTGGAGGAGGCAGTGATAATTTTGATTATCTGGCAATAACTGGTTTTGATTATTTGATAATCCCAAAAGCATGCATGTTTATTTTTGACTTCGCTAAGAATGTATGCAGATTTCTCCGAAAGTAATGCCTCCTATTTGTTTCCATGGAAACGACAACATCTACAAAGAGCCTAACAACACTGTTTGATAGAGCAAATTCTCAGCAACAAAACACTATTTTTCAAATGTCACCACCACTAGTTATACATTTTTGCCAGCAATCAACAAGAGCCTGTATGTTGCACTCATAAAAATCTGTACTTCTAGAAAAATATATATGAATATATAGCCTCTGCTTTAAGGGACTTAAGAGCCTAAAGATTGCATGTAATTCCCATAGCAACTTCAGTACTGTATCTCAAACATCATACCTTTCAGCTGCTACTACTTGATACTCTGTCTTTAAGGCAGTCACAATGCAGCCTCTTAGAAGAATGCTGTCTAAAAGTACTACTAAGGAAATGCAAGTGATCTTTAGTAAAAGACAAACATGGCATCATCATGAAAGAAAAACTAACCATGCAACTCAAAAGCATAAATGCTTTAGACTACCATTACTTGCGATCTCACTTATTTGAAAGCTTTTACATCCAGCAGCAAAGTAACCTTCTTAGACTGCCTGGAGAATTGGTTTAAGATATCTCAGTGGGATACCAGACATAAACTGGCTGAACTGTTAACCTGGAAGAAACTATCCAGTATTGCCCCAGAATTAATTAGTTCCACTTTAACATGGAAAAGGATTTCAGTGGGAAAAGTGCCAGAATGAGAGCCATCAAAGCAGACCTCTGGTAATCACAAGAGAGCAGGAGTATTAATCTATCTGATTAATCTGCTGAGCTGTAATAGTTCCTCAAGGGCAGTATGATGAGCTGGTAGGTGAACCTGGTGTCATTCTTCTATCTCCTGCTCCGGAAGGACATTGGTCTGTGCAAGGTTTGTTGGCAACATCAGTATTTCCTATTTGCCTTGATAGGAACTGGCTGAAAGTAGCTAGATACATCTTTGTTGAAATTTTTGCAATGCTTTTGCCAGAACCATACTGCCCTTGGTTACATCAAGTAAGATTGAAGCACTTCAGAAGATCTTGAGAGGAATAGTGATCAATGATGCTATCACAGAAGCTATCATGGAAGCCAATCCTGATACAACAAGAAAATATGTTTTGGTAATAAGATCTGTTAGGAGCCCCTCTACTGGGGAAGCAGAGAAGGGTTTTGGCAATCAAAGGAAAAAACAAACATAGTAAATAAGTTAATAACTGACAATACAGCTATTGTCAGCCCTTTGCTACATTAAAGTGCTACTGCATTCCACAGCAGTAGGCCTTAAAATTTTTGGCTTCTGTTGGGTACCTAAAAGCTGGGAGTCACAAAGTCTGGAGACAGAATGTGGTTTCATTGTATTTCAAAGAGGACTCCTCCCTGTCCTGCTGCAACCCTTTAAAAGAGGATAAATGTGTTTACTTCAGCTTCTGGTCTTGCAAGAGAAAACTTACTAAATTTATCCAAAACTGAGATGCTGGAGAAAGCATGATGGCAGAGACAGTGTTATATACCAAACACCAACACGGAATTTGGCGACTGAGCAGAAATGTTTATAGTATCAGTAAGCTTCTACAAGCATTTGGACTGACACCAGTTAGAAAAACTAAGACAAATGCCAGTTATTGCCAAGGACAAGCTGCAATTAAGAGTTTTCCAGACATAAAATATGAGACAAAAGGAATAGCAAATCATTATCAAGCAAACTCTATAGAGAAACTGAAACAAAAAACTTAACCTATATTGTTTCAAGAACAGACGATGCCAGTGATCTACAGTCCAGAAAAGATGCTAGTGCTGAATCATCAGGAACTATAACTTCTTCTATCCAGACTCCTGATAGAGGAAGTGCTTGCATTTAAAAAGACAGTATTTTCTACTGAACTCAATGAAAAGTCTTTTCTAAATCAGATAACCTCCACTTGGAAGTTGCATATGTGTAGAATATTTCTAAAAGGGAACCAGGTTGCTATAGGAAGTGAAGATTGAGCATCTTCTCTTTTACTCATCAACTTGCTATTTTTCCTCCATGTTTTATCTCCATTCATGCATTAAGCACTTTTTCTCTACTCTGTTGGCCATCTCAGCTCTGGAATCACACCAGGAGTCAATCATTTTGCAGTCCCTGACCCACAGTATTGATTCAATAGAGCGAGAACTGATTCAGTGCTGTGGAAGATGCCATTCAGTTATAAACAATAACTAAACCATAAAACCATATTATTACTTAGCATTCATTCATTTAATCCAATAATATGTTTAAATATATTTAAAATCTTTAATCAACTCTCTGCAGTAGCTATGTAACAGTGACAGAAGAAAAAAAATTGAAGAAGAAAAAAAATCCAAATGCCTTTTGGCCCATGATCAGATCAAGCTTTCAAATCTGTTCCCCTCTCAAAATAAAAGTAGGTAGCCTTTTAATAGCTTTCTTTGAAAGACATATTTAGTTAATATAAACTAAATTAGGGTACATAGATTATTTAGTTAATATAGGTTGGTTTAACTTCTATTTTTCAAATAGATACTTGCCATTCATTTAATCTTTCATAACAGACTTGTACCCTTTCCAAGCTCTATACAGACACCATATTCCCATGAAATATCACATTAGTCCCACCTTTCATTATCACAGGCAATTTACAACTCAGTCATTCTGCCATAGCCGAGGGCACATAAACGACCAAAAATTACTTCAGAAAAATTATTTCTCAGAAATGGTCCAGAAGGAAATTATAAGCCTTCTCTCTTCATTACTTTTTTTCTTTCAATATTCTAATGTTCAAAAACTTAATGTGTCTTCCTATTTATTTAGCCTCCCATTCATAACAAGAAATATGATTTTCTTCATTTACAAATCTACATGGCACAACAAATCTTTTAGATAAATACAAGATGAATTCTAATGAAGCCAACCCCCAATCTTGGAAATTATAATATTACAGGTAAATAAATGAGTTTTATGTTCTTTTGCATGGCTGTCCTGTCAACCCAACTTTGTCCTATCTGATAGGACAAAGTAAAAATGGTGACATATATTTCCAACACAGAGGAGGGAAATGAACTAGCAATAGAGGAAGAACAATCAACAAAATAACTACAAGTGACTTAAGTTGGAGGTGACCAATAAAGATAGTAAAACAGGCAATCCAAATATCATGGTAATGCATCTCAAAACTTTTTTCTCGCAAAATCTAGTAAAAAATGCACTGATAATTACTTTGCTCTCTAATGTTCACTCTATTTTTGTATCTCTATGATAAAAGGATATGCCTTCTGGAATACATCCCAAGTCCAAGTGCCTTTACTGATCAATTTGTAGACTTAAATTATGAATTACTCTACCAATAAACCAACAAGTTTCAAAGACTTGCCTTTTTCTGTGAAGGTTCAGCACAAGTCACTGACGAGGACAGAAAGTACTGCTGTAAGCAGGTATCATCCCAACTGCAATGGATAATGGGAAAAAAAAACAAACAAACCTTCCTTTGCCATAAAGAGTAAAAATAATATTATAAAAATATGTCTTGAGATACAAGCCAGACACTTCAGATGAAATAGATCCTGTCTATTGTTAATTCAAATGGAGAAGATCGAGGGCTCTTCCTTCCTTCCTTCTAAAATTCTAATAAGTATACCAAACTCAAATCAAGAAAATCTCGTATGTATTAGAACAGGAACAGTAGCTCCTAAGTGAGAGAAATAACTCTGAAGGAGGTAAAAATAAGTATCCTTACCCAAAGACCATATTTTAGTCTTCTTCAATTCTACCCTTAAGATGAAACGTGTAACAAGAATCCATAGTTATGTGGATACAGCAAGTTACTCCTACCTGTTAAAATCTTCCAGCAAAAGAGAATTCAAGGGAAAAGTAAAAATGGTTTGAGCTGAAAGTTAGCTTTATGGAAGACTGTCAAGAAGTCAAATCCAAATGATATCTTCTCTCTCATTTTTATCAGAACATAAACTGAAGAATGTGGTAGAGACTGAAACACAATGATTTTTAACCCCTGACACACCTAAACAACATGTTTTATCTAACTGAGAAGCAGAGGGGTAAATCTTCAAACTCTTCATCTGTTAGTAATTCATAAGCTTATCATATTCAGGTAAGGGTTACCCATTTAAATAAAAAGTTCATTGGGATCATTAGTGTTGGATTAAAGTACAGAATAACAGTATTCAGCCAGCATCTACAAAAAAAATGTGGAAGTGTTTTTGGGAGCTGAGACTAGCAGCAGAAATTTTGGGCTTTGTGTACTATTCTAAATCAAGTATGTGAGTCACTTTGTTCTTTTCTCTGACCACCTGATTAATCTAATTCTACTACAACAGCAGCAGAAAGTTGTTTGATACTTTCTTTATCTGTGTACCAAACTGTCCCCAGTGCTACTGCCAAAGTAAGAATATTTCCTTTGCCATGAAAAAAAGTTATACTCCTTCTATCATCAATTGCTAGCAGTGTTGACAGACAGGTAAAAGGCTAGATATCACTAACATCTTGTTACACAACATATCAGAAATCTAATTCAGATCAGGGAGTAGAGAGATGGAGAACAGGGAGGGGAGAAATAAAGAAAAGGAAAAAAAAGAAAAACTGATAAACATGAATAAAGTGCTTTCATGAAACCTTTCTTTCTTGTCAGCAGAGCATTAAACATGTCCAGAACACTTAAGTGTCCCATCAGGTAGAGATGATACTGAAAAGAAATGCGAAGAAATCTATGTGAAGGATTTTGCGTATATTGTTACAAGTAGTACGATGATGCAGGCACTGGGCAAATGACTGGGCAAATTTTATTTTCTTGATTACTGCTCAAAATGTTTTCCAAACTATAGCATTCTTTATGGCAAATCTGTAAATGTTCAGATTTATCCAGAAGGCATTATACAAATGCAAATCATAGTATTGGTTAATGCAGACTCTTTAACTAACAGCAATAATAAATAATGAACATAATATGTACTGCTGATTCACAGAGAAAGGAAAAAAAAACCTATTGCATTGAACTGAAAGAACTACAGATGCCACTGAAGAAGGGAACCTTACACTCCATTTTAGAGACATATAAAACCCCATCAACCAAAGATCAAATCCTATCTGTCCAGAAAAGGATAGAATTACAGCTCAATTGTACTGGAGAATCTGTGACAACGTATTGTAATAATACAAATAATTTTTAATTAAATGTTAATAAGCATTAGCTTCACTGAAGATCCATAATAATTTATCAAGGTGTAGGCCTCACTTATTTATGTGCTACAGGTATTGTAACAGCTCTCGTCTTTTGTAGTATACTGGGAGCTCACATCACAGGTATTTTTTCCAAAGGTTTCTACAGTATGGATTGCAGCTGTTTCATTGTAGTCCCCAAAATTACTGCTCGTTTGCCAAAATCTTGGTGACCATTTGCCACTCCAGAAACCCTTTCAATTTCAAACTGCTTTGCATTTTCTGAACACTTGCTAATTACAGGATGGGGAGGAAGGTGACTAACAGAAGATGTCTCCTCTGCTCTGTGCAAACACACACACACAAAATTGCTGTTTCTCTAAGTTCAGGGTAGTCAAGAATTAAATTACATACTTTTATAAACTGTTTCATAATAATAATATAAATGTTAAAAGAGTTGGAGGGGAGGAAACCATTCTTCAAATCGAATGGGATAACAGTTGTTCGCTTGGTCACTCAGATTATCCCTTCAAATTAAAAATTAAAATAAAAAATAAAATAAAAACAACAAATGCATACACAAAATAACAGAGAACTGGCAAACAAAATTGGCATATTATTGTTGGCATCAAAACAGAGGAACTTGTAATGTACTTCAGTCTAAATCAGATGACTCAGTAGCTTAGGGGAAGGAATATTAATAGCAGCCAGGACACAGCAGAGAACATCCTAGAGTCAGTGGCAGGCTCTCCACAGCTCTTCTCAAACAGCCACCCTAGCATGAGGGTAAAGGGGTGGGAGTTGGGCAGCATGGGCTTGGAGGGGCTGCTCTGGGCTCCAGCAGTTTCCAACAGCCCAGCATCACCTGCAAGACTGGGTTCAAATATGCCTCTCAGCACCAGCTCATCCTGTTTTTGAAGAGCTTTTAGGCTTACTCTTCAAAAGACTGTGCTACTGTAGTGAGGATTGGAGAAGACAATAGGTTGCTCTGAAAGTAATGCCTCCTGTTTATTTCCACAGAAATGACAACAGCTACAATGATCACAATTACACTATTCGATAGAGCAAATTAACAGCTACAAAACGTTATTTTTCAACATGCTTAGCATCATTAGATATGCATTTTTTGCCAGCAGTGAACAAGAGCTTGCATGCTGTGCTCACAAAAAACTGCACTAGTATGCAGATATGACTCACTGTTTCACAGCTGCTGTGATGGTGTTGCTTCTAGGAAAATATTGTCCATGCAGTCCATCTTTCATCAGCCTGAGCAGACGGAAGACAGAAGTCAAATCCTGCCAGGTGTGGTAAGGCAGTCTGGCAAAGATTGGCAATGTGCTCGCTCCATGGTCTTCAAACAGGTCTGGTGCCTGCTGTTATCATGTTGCAAGAGAAAGGTTGTCTTCTTCTCTGGCCTGTTGCTGGAAGTTGAAGCCTTCAGCTCAGTCAGCGTCAGACAGCGTAGCAGTCAGAGTTGATGGTTTGTTCAGGTTCCAGTAAAGCCGAAGGATCACTCCTTTCCTATGCCAGAAGACAGTACGCATCACTTTACCTGCTGAGGGCTATGTCTTGAACTCTTTGATGGAGATTTCATGTGTTGCCACTCTGTGGACCATTGTTTTGACTCTGGCTTGTTGTGTTGACAACGTGTCTGGTCACTGGTAATGATGTGATAAAGGAAACTGTCCCCTTCAGCCTCATATTACTTCAATAGGTCCCAACAAACTTACACATGGTTTTCTTTCTGTTTCTGTGCAAGTATTCATGGCACTCACCTAATGCAAACTTTGCAATATTCCAACATTGCCATCATAGTTTCAAATGCACTGAAGCCAATATCCATCTCTGTACACAGTTCCCTGGTCATAATCAGCTAATTTGTATGGATTAGCTGATTGAGGCACTTCATTTTGTGATGTGACAGCTATGTACAGTTGTCAGAAATATGGCTTGTCCTTCACACTGCTATCACCACTCCTGAAACACATCACCAACTGCCTCACTGGGCTCACATCCACTGCTTGGTCTTCATAAACATTCAGCAAGCATCAATGAATGTCAGTGGGTTTCATTTTTTACACGTGGAGGAATTCACTGAAACACCTTTGCTTCATATGCATTTCCATGTCAGATGCCATTCTGTCAGTCTGCCCCTCTGCTGCCATCTGTCACACGGCACCAACATGCAATGGAATATTGGTGGGAAGGTTCAGACTCTACTGCCATACCACCAAAATCTGCATCTGATATTGTGAGGCAGGATGATAAAAATAGGAGGCATTACTTTTGGAGCAGCTCTCATACTACTGAAAATGTAAATCTGCTATGAGCAAGTTCCTATCCCCTATTTTGTATTGATAACATTCCCTTAATGAGAGGCAGGAAAGAAGAAAAACAAACAAAGCAAGATGAAGAAATGGCTTTCATCAACAGAAAAGCATACATCAGCCAACAAGCTGAATAATCACAAAATGGGGAAAAATCCTGATCCAAGCATTAATGATTCAATTAGTATTCATTGAAATAACATTGATTTTAATTAATCTATCTCACATCACCGTACATATCCTATGTGCTTTCTATTACAGCTTAAAAATCATTACTGTATGAGCCTGCTAAGTACTCATACTGTTAAAAATAACAAAAAGGATACACAAACTTGCCAGATAAATATTTTAAGGCCTTTAATAGCCAATAAAGAAAAATGAAATGTAATTGCTTGTCACTGGACATTATTAATATGGAACACTTGTGTACATTGCCATCTGTAATATAAATATAATTTAATTCATTGGAACTTCGGTATATTAAAATACTCGTAAAAACTGCATCAGCCAAAATGTACACTTACCAGCTTGTATTTGCACAATACAGTATCTGGCACTGTTTTGTGACTGACAAAAACAGAACACTTTTCATTTATTCTACTGCTCTGCCCTGAGCTCATCTAAAATACACAAGAACAAAAACATACATGTTCCTGTCTGAAGAAGGCCCAGCAGATCAATAGAGAATACCTACGTCCATCACAGAGCTTTGCTGGAGATGATGCGGAACAAAGTGCACTTCTAAAGGAAGTTCCAACAGCCACCATAATTCCTAAAGCTCTGTGCACCACAGCCCACCACAAACAGCACACAAGAACTACACTTCTCTGCTTTTGAGCATACTTTCTCCTTTTCACATTAGGTGATGTTGACACATTGGCCTCAGCACTTCCGCAGAGCATTTTACCAATGGGTCCCCACTGAGATGGATAAAATGTAGAGAGGAGAGATGTATAGGCAAATGCTATTTGATAGGGAGCAAATGTTAGCATCAGCAGGACCAGTCTGAGCTGCCTGATACACTAAAAGTGATTTCAAAAAGAGATAAAAATAAACATGCTCCTCTTTTCATTCTCATGGCTTTACCATTTAAATCACAGCGACATAGTGAATCCACTATGATTATTCTTGGGGTTTTGTTTTTGCATTTTTTGTATTATTATTTTGTTTTAAATGATACACTGAAGGAAAATCTGACTGAACATAGTCTGTTCTTCTGTCTAGCTGAGTAACTACAGATCAGAGTTATGACAGTTCAAGCAGTTGGTTTTAAACAGGGGCTTTTGCTCCCTACAGGTCTCTAATTAAGCTCAGTCAATTTTTATTAGTTTCCACAGGTTCAGATTTCAGTGCAAGGCAATCAAAATATTTTAAATCTTTCCGTTGTCAGTCATCTGTCTTTGCCCAGGAGACCCTTTCATATCACAGCTTTTACCTCATTCTCCCATAATGCTCATACCTGTTCTCTTAATTGATACTTGTTTACACTAACAATTTCTGCTACGTGTGAAATACTTCCATGTGTAAAATAAACTGTAAGCAGCATTTCACCATTCTCTACCCCAAACTCATTATCTAAATGCTATAGGTTATTCCATGTTTCTAGACACACAAAATAAAGAAGTGCTGATTTTCTTGTTTAGAAACAGTTGTGGTCACCTTAGGTGTGCTGGCAGTTCAGCAAGGGGCACGGCCTGCCTCTGCACATCAGTGTAGGAAAAGAGGACAGAGAGCCTGCATTCCAGACATCTTTCAAAAAAAAAATACCATAATTGGTTCATCAACAGTATTCAACCAAGAGCAATATAAAGCTCACACACAAGTTTATTTTATATGTGAATATCTGTCTAAATAAATTCCTACATAGATCCCTATATCTCTTCTCAGGCCACATGCGGTATTGAAATACGCTATCATTGCCAATGATAATTGGTAATGGCACACCGCCTTGCAGAAGCCTGTGCTATGTAAATACAATAAGCACTATCACTTAAACCACAAAAATATTTAAACATCATCTCCGTAAACAACCTCAGCGCGCTTCAGCTTTCACAGAAGTATGTATTTGTTAAAGCTTTTTTTTCTTCTTAAGCTGAAAAAAGAAAAACACTAATAGCATCATGGGAGTTTCAAGAAAGGCAGGCAAATTATGATCACATTTACCATCTAATTTGCTCTCTGAGGCTTGTTCAAACAGTGCAAACATTGTGCTCCTCTTCTTCATTTGTTCTGACAAGCAGGATGACAACTAATCACCATCAAGAGCTTTCCCGCTCTCCAGGCCCCTGTTTTCTGTTTATCCAATTTGATGCTTTCCAACCAAGGAAACTGTTAGTCTTCCCTGCCACCCCAGCTGAGAAGGCCAGCTCTCCAAGGCCGGATTTCAAGTAAAAGTCTTGAAGGGTGTGAATCCTCAGTGATAAACAGGAATGAAACGAGCCTTTTCTGCTGTGCCATGTGCGATAGCAGTGGCAGTGGGTTCTGTACAGGGTGACAAAAGCACCCCGGGGAGGCAAAGAAAGTTGGGGACTGACACAGAAAAAGTAGGCTGAGGAAAGGAGAGGCAACTTCAACAGTCTTCATTCCTTTCCCATAAGACAGACCTCTGAGTTACCCCAAGCATTCCCATTCAAGTTAAGAAATCTAAAAGCGGATGATGGAAGAAAAAAAAATGCTAATCATAAAGCTTGGAGAACACCAGAAAGTTACTTCAAGGGTGTCTGTCCTGTGATAGATCTCTCCAAAACTACTGCACTGATTGGCTTCACAATCAAATTACCTTGGTTTAACAAGTTAAGCCAGTGTCACTGTTCACATGTCCCCTCTTCAGTCAGAGCGTAAGCAAGGCAAAAGAAATCGAAAGGAAAAAGGACTGAGCCATTGAGCCACAATACCTCACATGCCTGTTGGGCCAAAGCAGTACACAGATCTTTATCGTTCTTTAGCAGAAGCATAAGACAAAGATTTGCAGATGGGCCAAACATCATGGTTACAAACCCAAAAGGAAAAACAAAGTTGGAAATGTGATACTTAATAACATATAAAACATATATGTATGCAAGTAAGAAACTAAAATCAACATTCTTGAAGGGAGGCCATATCAAAATTAGGCAGTGTAATAAGCAACGTACTCAGCATAGAAAACCACCAAAATTATCGTTGCTTTAGCTGTCAGATACTGTATTATTTCTGATAGTGTGACAGAAAACAACATCAACAGGCAGCTGGCTAATTCTAGATTCATCAATTTAAAGAGATCCAGACCAAATCCGCACCAGAAGTTTTTTTCCTTTTCTTCATAAGCATTTGAAAAATGCAGCAAGGATTTACAACTACCTGTGTCTCTTTGCCAGCAGGCAGCAGCCCACAGCCCCAGCCAATGTCACCAGTGTCACTAGCCAGTGCCAGAGCAGCAGATTCAGCCATACAAAGCACTGACAGTAGGAAGCCACTTGGCTCAAACTCTGTGCTACTTTTTGAAAGGTTATTAGGTATTTTCCAACATTTTGCAGTCCTGTTGCTTACACACATGACTGAACAGTCTATACTAGGATACACTTTGAGTCAGGTGACTGTTCATGAGATACTCTGAAATTTTCTCCTTATTAGAAGGGAAAGGTTGTTGTTTTTCTTTTTCCCAAACAAATCTGCAAGAATTAAAAAAAAAAAAGTCCCAAATCCAGAACTTTTTCTTTATAAAACTTTTTTTTTTTTTTTTTTTTTTTTAATGCTTACTTGGGAAAACATACAGGATTCAAGTATGACAAATGCAAATAGCTTTGGAGCCTACCTATTGGCAAGGTGATGAAACAAGTGATACATAACATATACCACTTCTTAAGAAAATACTATTTAAAACGAAATAGAATCTTGCAAACTACTGACTGTAAAGGTTTCAATGAAAGGAGGCCTAATAAAACACTTTGGAAAGATTTTGATATATTCTTGGAAGGGCCACAGGAAAAAATAATAATAAAAAAAAAGCCATTCCCCTTGGTCCTGCTGCTTCCAAGAGTACTTGCAATTTCCTTTTCTTGAAAAAGATTTAGAGGACAGGAACACCAAGGCTGATCCTGCTGCATGCTACATGAGGGCCTTCAGTTTGCTCGCTATTACAACAATAAATATCTTCATGGGAGTGAAGGTTCCTCCACACCACTCTGCCATCCATGCATCACTCCAATCTACAGACCAAAGGGGTGGATTTTACTGATTTAATGACAGAGCCAGTAGCTTAACATACATTTAGGTTATACCAGTCCACTCTTATGTCACCATATGATCTTCAGAAGAATCTGAGCCTGAAAATGTAGTGGACCTGAATGCATATCTCCAAATATCTCCTATGTTATTTCTATAGGTTATGATACTTAAATGATTCATATCAAATTCACAGATGATTTTTCTGTTAGCTATTGCTGCAGTTTTCTAGTGGTTGGCTCATCAGAGCTTTTACATTTGTAAAGATCTATTAAGCCACTACCCCAAAGTAGCAGGATACCGCAGAGCTGTGAAAGATAAGCTAATGGATTCTTCTCATCTTGTCTGCCTCACAGCATTAACTTGGTAGGTCTTAAATTCTGAGCTTTTAGATCAGAGACGGATGTTTGCAGAAAGAAGCCAAAGCCCAAAAGTAACTTACTTTAACAGTTCGTATCCTGTGTAACTCAACATCAACAGAATCAAGAGGGAAGTAAATCAGTGTGCTGTTTTGGCAGCTTTCCCTTTTCGGACAACTAGAACATCAGGCTCTAAATTTAACAGTGAGTTAAAAGAAATTAGCAATGTTATCTTGGTCAAATGTTAAAGTAAATAGCAGTTGAAGTGTTAATCATGATTGCAGTTTTTCAAGTTATCCACACTGAATTCCCCATGCTTACCACAGTGAACTTATTTTGATGAGTAGCACTAAGTCTGCTTTATCTGTGCTAGAGGGGAGAGCTGGGTCCCAGCTGCTAAAGCAGCAGGCAACCCAAACAGCTGGACCTGCCTCCCCAGAAAAGCCTTCTGCTGCTCCTGCAAGGCATGTGGCATGGAGGAAAGGAGCAGGCGGAAGAAAACTGCAGCATGACACTACCAAATATTTCCTGGTCTGTCCATTCCTTCCATCTCTGAGGCATGTTCAGGCTTGGAGCAGGTTCGGCAGGCACCCTTCAGTGCAGCCTGGGATCTGCCCACAAACTCTCTGGTGGGACATAAAAGCCAGTGAGTGACACTACCAGAGTCAGAACATGGCCAACAGTGGTTGTTTAGCAGCAGTTGGACTCTGAGCATTAGGTGATGTTTATAATCATTCTGGATTGCAATTTCAGGAAGAAGTATTTGCACTTAGCGTTCTCATGAAGGACAGGTTTTTCTTATGAAACAAGAGCAAAAGACTCTTGGATTTGAATTCTGTGTGAAAATCCATATTTCCAATACATAAACATCACAAGAAATCTTTTTACAGCTCAGTAGGCAACCAGGAACTTAGCATTCCTCACCCCTGCAGTGACTTACACACAACGAGTAAAAGCAAGTAAGAACAGTCTGAAGGGAAAGGAGCCACACAATAAGAGGGTGAGAAAAGGCAAATATTTCACTTTGCCTTATTACCAACAGGTATTTTTCAGAGGAACCACCAGCTACACAAATACAAAGCAAAGTGCAAATACTGATCAGTCTTATCTTTGCCTGCACTTCACATGTCTGAGTTAACTATTTAAACAAATATTAACAAGTGACCTAAAGTAAAATAACATCTCATTTTTTTTTCATCTTCCAAAATGCCACAAGAACATTCTAGACAGTAGGTCACTCACAAGATGCCACAATGAATAAAAGGATTTGCTTCCAGTTCAGCCTCTTGCACACCCTGTCTACAGCAAAAATAGCATCCCCAAGTCTAGCTGAAGTGAAACCAGCCAGAAATCTAAGTCCACCACCAAACAGATACTCTAGGCAGTAATACCCACTGTGCCAAGGCACCCAGCACATAGCTGCCAGCCCTGCACACACAGGCTGGTCCAGGGCACTGTGCACCAGTCTCCCCAGCCCAAAGTACACTGATAAAGGTATCATTACCTTCCACTTTAAGTTAAAAAGCCAA
This sequence comes from Cyrtonyx montezumae, assembly GCF_038088225.1. NCBI lineage: Eukaryota > Metazoa > Chordata > Aves > Galliformes > Odontophoridae > Cyrtonyx > Cyrtonyx montezumae. The sequence continues at coordinate 19,848,914 of NW_027072078.1, read as the reverse complement.
CTAAACCTATATAGCACAAAAAAAGCCCTCTGTAGTAGATTTTTTCCAGAGTTCAATAAGAAAGGTATTGTATCAAGCAGCAGTAGCTGGGCAGTCTTTATTGGGCTCATAAAGGATTATGATTTTGCCCTATTCTCTATATAAGTGAATTTCTTAAAATATCATTTTTTAAAATAGCACTTTTTCTTCTCATGATAGTGTTTCTTTAATATATTAACTTTCCCACATCTCATACTTCGATGGTTCGGCAATTTTCTAGTTCATTTTAAATCAGTTTTTGACAAAACAATACCAACAGTTCAGTAAGTGTCCCAGCTGAATTTTAAAATTTACGTTTCTACCCTCTTACTGAATAGCTTTAGAAACTAATAAAATTTTTCAATTTTAAAGCCAAAAACTCCCCATATTAAGCACTAAACTCTTGCAGAGAGTGGAGGGCTAGTGATAGTGAATGTTGATAGCAGGTTTTATTTTTAGCAATAGAAAAGCTTTTCTAAAATCAGTAATACGCTGTAATTTACAGCTTTCATGGAAGCCCCAGTGAATGTATTTTTAGCAATACTTCTGGTGCTTTGGCACACACATATATGAATGGATGTATGCCTGTACGTATATACACTAATACATAAATACTCACACATATGTACATGCACATAAACTACTGCTGTTAGTTTACTCTGTTCTGGTTAAACAATAATGACCAAAAGAACATAGGAGAAAATCACGACTAATACATTTTTTTTCTTCTCTGTTAGATAAGATGCAACAACTAAGATGAGTAGAACCCTGTAAAAGATGTATAAACCCTGATTATATATTACGTGTATTAACAGTGAAGTAAAACACTAATAACAACCACATTAACACAATGTGTAGTTTAAACCAATAATAATGAAAGCTACTTATAAATAAGGCTGTGAAATTTTTTTCACCATCAGAATGTGAGATGAGTTCGTGTGCAAGTAAGCTCTTCTAAAGCTAGGGACCCAAACAGCTGCAAATCCAACTGTTTCAAAAATTCACCACGTTTCAGTATCTGCCCATCCATTGGAGACAGCCCCCACTCAGCTGAGACAGGTGTACTTTTGGTCTACCACAGAACAAATGAAAGCACCTTGCATAAAAATTGTCTTTACTTCAGCTATTGTACTTTACTTCCAGTTGAGAGAAATAACTAAAGGTTGAGGGCAAGAAGTTCCTGGATGGCTCCAACTTACTCTGCGAGCAGAAACTGGACACTGTTGCAAGAAAAAGAATTTTTTCCAATCTAACTCTGTAAAACTGTTCATCTAATGTGTTTTAATTCTAGTATGAACAAAGAAAGTTTAAACTCTCTTCTTAATATTAAATACATCTTCTCCACAGTCCACTTGGATTTTTTTTCTTTAAACATACATAAAGTATTTTTCCTTTTACAGTTGTTTAGAAAGGCTAAGTCAGCTCCAGAGTGTCAAGAAAATGGCACCAGAAAAAGGCACCTAAAAATGACACCATGAGAAAGGCAAGTTAGACATAAGGATTGAGAGAGGAAGAAGATTGTGCTTACGTTTGCCTCACTCATTCCTATTGTCAATTTTCTGTTAAATGAAAACAACAGTTAATGAGGTTTGGTTATTTCACTACTACAAAAATAATGTCTTAATTGTAGGAACTACATGCATATATGGGTATGTATTTTCATATGTACTTAAGACTCTTTGATGTGTATTATAATTCATTTCATGTGACAGACCGTTTCTTAATCCTCAGTGTCCCATGGACAACTATATTAAAATCTTCATATTGGTAAACACCCGGGTTAATTTTTCAGTTAACATTTCTATTTCTTCTAAAAAGGAAAATATGCCTGGCTAAAGAATAACAAAAATATTTTCCATTTTTATCATCACTTGAAGGAGTCAATACAACAGGGAGAAATATCAAGAACTAAAACTAGTTCTGAAAAAAATCTGCCTTAATGGAGACCATTTTAGAGCAGCCTTTGCACTTGATTGTGTAAATCCTAATTGTCAGTGCCATCACAGATCTGTGGGATACTTCAGGTTTTACATCTACCTTTCTAATTAACATAGGAAATAAAAATCTTCTTAAAAGTATTATTCCACCATTCTAGAGTTCTAGAACTATCCTGCCTAGACAGTGTTCTCCCTTAATTTTCAGAAGTTACACATACAACTGCTAGAACTAATTACATACACATTTGCCACGGTAAGCATAAGCCTCTGTCCTTCTGCAACTGAAGATTGTGACATACAATTTCTAACTTGTTTAATTTCATTAGGATCTTCTTCAGGAAACTCCCATGCTTATACTGGTCATTCTGGCGGGCTATCATTAGGAAAAGACAGAACTAATGGGAACTTTCCATGAGGTGCCAAAATTGCCACTGAACTACAGAAAGAATAACAGGCTTACAAGAGTCTGGTAAGAATGTGGATGAATGCGTGGACCACACCATTCACCTTTTGCTGTCCTTCCTTGTGCCTTCAAACAGTCCCTTCAAAAGGGGTATCTGCAGAGGTGCTGAAGAGCTTTCATTTTGGGGAATGATACAGAATAAAGTGGGGAGCTCATACATATGTCATGAAGACTCACTACACGCGTTGTCATACAGCAAACTGCATTGTTTACATAACAGCATTTTCAACTAGAGTGGGGTAAAACGCAACAGAATAAAATTCTGATCAAGAATTTTCTAAGGCTAAAGCTAAGCAAACAGATATGTTCTAGGGAGTGAAAGGAAAAAATCTAGGTAATAAGTTAACTCAAAAAAGCTGATCTCATGGTGAGGCTATTTCTATTGACTGTCTCTACCAGACAAACAAAAGGTATAATGATGCTTTGGAACGAGGAAAAACATAAAAGAACGTTATGTCTAAACCAACATCTCTAATAAAAATCTTCTGCAGATCAATCAGTGTTTCACATGCTTTGTTAAGATTTGGATCAGAAACCTTTCATATTTTCTACGGATGTAGATAACAGTATGGGCATAATATTTTTGCAATGGTATGAATTAAACAAAAAAAAATATCCTGAGCGCAAGTAAAGCAAAAAAATCGCCTGCTGAACAAGTAGTTAAGACATTTTGGTACTGAAAAGAATCAAGCATTAACTGAAACAAGTCACAAGCTATAACCTTTTCTAAAAAAAAATGCTCAGCAAACTTTTCGCAGGTAAAAAGGTTTTTCTTTTTCAGGAATCAGTGCAAGATGTGCAAGCTAAGGGCAAAGCCAGAAAAGCTCCAGCAGATGTAGACACCCTCCAGAGCATTACCCTATACAAGCATTACTGGCAAAGCTTTTCTCAAGAATTATACACACTTGCTGAAGTACTCATTCTCTGTATCACTAGCAAGTCAATTTTCAGTGCAACATGGAACTTTGCTTAAATACATGGGAATTTCTGATTGCTTTTGACAATGGCTAGTATGATGGGAACGGTGCTTCAGAATATACAGTTAAATATATACAAAGTTAGTCTGAAAAATATCTAAGACAAGGACCAGAAATATCATGAACTGGCTGAAAATGAAAACACAAAAATGGAATCTTCAGAGTTGTTCTAAATGCCAAGAAACACAAGGAATGTATCAGCACAGGCAGCAGAAAATATTGACACTGCAGCTCTAAGTAGGATAGATTTGTTTACAAAGCCTGGAAAAAAATACACTTATTTTAGATTAATATTCTCATTTTGCTGAGGCAGCAGCTCTTAACAGAGTGACATCTAAGCGGGTGATGGTATATTTGCAGTATTTGTACTAGACTACATACAGCACAGCTAGCACAGTTGACAGTAATATGTGATTGAGGACAACTTATTAAGTTATTCTAAGCAAAGTAGCCATCTAAATGTTTTATCCTCTAATCTAAGTGTAATGGATTTAATGGAAAATAATAGTGCACATGCTGAAAGAGGTGCCTAGTTATTTTTCAGACCATGTTAAAACACAGTGGTTTCACTATGTTATTTCATCAGTGTAGGCAAGTGGTGTTAATTTTTACAGTCCTACCAGAGAACATACATAGATAGAAAGTAATAGATAATATATATATAATATTAATGTTTGGGGTTCCTTCCCATTCTCTATGCTTGTGGTGCTATCAGTGTGTTCATAGTGAGAAACATTAGTTGCAAGCTAGGCTTCCTTTTTTAGCATTAATGTCACAGAACCTTGGAAAAAAAAGATGACGTTGTGGACTAAATGTCCAAGTTTCTAAATCCCACACAAAAGAACAAGACGGAGCACGATAAAGCTCTTACACTTCAAGAAGAACCTGTCAGATAAAGAGTATTTTTTGCAAGTATCCTAAGCAACTGAGAGGTCAGCAATCATCTTATTTCCCAGACTGCTGCGCACTCCTCGACCATGGCCAAGCATATAGCATTGGACTGTCTTCTGCCAGGGGAAGAACACTTCTAAAATCATAATCTACATTAACTCAGGAAAGAAACGCAGGCTTTATTACTCAAGAGCCTGGCAGCTGAACAGCAATATGTGAGATCTATCCTGTGAACAGTATGTACTGTAGGCAGCATTGTTAGAATGAAAGAAGACTAAAGATAAAGCCAAGACTCCTGGAGAGATCTATCAGATGCTTATTAGCACAAGAGATTTCAAAAGCAACATGACAGAAGGGATAAAACAACAGAAAACAATCTAGGACAGTGTACAGTCAAGGAAGAGAAAGAAATATCAGTATTATGTGTGAATATAAGCTAAACATTTGTAAGTGTGGTTCTGCAGAAAAACTAATTTAGAAAAAAAAAAAAGACAGAAGTACTGACCTACTTCATGGCTCTTCGTGTTCTGACTACTTCATATTAGCTTTAAGGCTAGTGATTCATTTTCATTTTCATTCATTCAAAATCATCATCCAACTTTATACTGAAGGTCTCCTTTTCTCCTGTCTGCCAAGAAACCTGCAAGGAGGTTATTAATGTGGAAAATGTGGAAAAGCAGTTGAATGAAGCAGTGTCACGACACTCCAAGTATGGCGGAAACTTCTTCCAAGAATCTTTGTATCGAGTCATCTTTGATGTTTATAGTAGGCTTGCAGCTCCATCCCCCCAGTTAGCAAACTTCTGTGCATATCTACTGAAGAGGAAAGAAAAGGGAAGTGTTTTTGCCTCAGGATAAATCAAAAGGGATTTCAATTATGTCTGTTCTTGACAATGTCTAGTATGATAGGAACTTGCTGAAGACCAGGTTCCTGGCAAGACACAAGAGAAGAGAGACCTTTGGGCATAACTGTAATTTTGTTAAGATGTTAATTAAAATCCATATGGATTCACAGAGGAAAATATACAATAGAAAATTGGTATATTCTACATCTGGTGCTGGAAAGTCATTCATGAGAGTACTCAGGCTCCACAGGATACACAGTGGTATCACTGACACAATAAAGGGCCAGAAAACTAAATAAGGTACACGGCCATCACAGTACTATGCTCACTTGAAAGACAAGGTGGGGAACTGTGATTGATTCTATTCTAACTCAATGGCATAAAGCAGAGAGAAGATAAAAAATGGGACATGAACTACATGTTTATAAAGACTTTAAAGAAGAAATGACTTAAGCAAAATCCCTTAAGGGCATATTCAATGGAAGTAATATGCCAACAACTTCGTCTAAAACCTCTTGCTAAAAATTTACAAATCAAATATAAATATTTACCTGTTTGTTTTTTTTTTTTAACACATCACTGCAAAAATGTATGTATTTCAATAGTTCAATGTCAGCTACTTGAATCTCTGCTGAAGGTTGTAGGGTAAGTATCTTTAAAAAAAAACAAACAAAAAAACACTACCCCTCCCAGTATTCAAGTGAAAAGCTAGGATACAGACTTTTGCACGAGTATAAAGATTTTTCACAGCTTTTTCAGTAGCCAAACATCAAAGTTAACAAATTACAAGTTAACCTCATATATAATACAAAGACTTCGTGTTGTTTGTCTTTCTTTTAGAAAGACAAAAGAGAAGATGGAAAGATGGAAGATTTCAGTGTAATTTTTTTAGGGAAAGCTCTTAAATAATCATGACTATATACTGTACAGAATCAAAACACATGGTAGAGATTGCAAGGTCCAAATTGTTAATCCAACAAATAGATGACCAGGAAATGCAGCATGTATTTACAGTGTTGATTAGGGCAGGAGAATTGAGAACACCCTAAAACACATGGAGCCCAACAATGCAATATACCCAACCAATATTTATTGCTGCTTCTGCAGAAGCAATTTCCATTTTGATGCGTTCTCTCACACATGATGTTCTGAAACAGTTAAGTAACATGAAAAATACAGGTTCAAGATTATATCTGTCACAGATGAAAATACAGCATTTATGCAGCATTACATTACAAAGCCACTGGTTTATAGAGCCAAGGTCCTCTTGGGACCGCCACAAATCTACATATTGTCATATGGTGATAGATTTTTATGTTTGTGTATCTGAATTAAAAAGAACCCACATTAATAACCAAAACAAACAAAACACGGTGATTGAGTCTAAACGTCTGAGGGAATTTAACAGTGTCATTTGGTTCTGGTATAGACCACAAAGTAGTCCACAAAATCTGTCAGGAAAACCTCCTGTCTCAGCCAGCATTTTATAAAGAAATCAAGTATTTTGTTAAAAACACCTAATTCCAGGGGTGGATGCTTACAATAAGGGCAGATCTGACTTTGCTCTGTGCTGCAGTGAGAAAAGAGACTGATGACAGTTTTGTGCAAATGATTCTACAAACTACCAACAAAATTACTTCTGCCAGACGTTTATCTGGCTAGTGAATGATTTCTAAAATTCTACCGTGCTATTCTAGATGAACTTTTAACACTGAATTTTGCCAAATAAAATAACAGTTTTGTGGACATAATCAACACAAAACACGAAGCTCCATAAATGTATGAAATTCAACAAACACAGGGAAGAGATAATATGACACTTACCATAGCAGCTAACTGGACCTGATAATAATTTGAGGATGTTTCTATTCTCGATTTCCAAATTTATTACATTTATACTAGCTGAAAGGTATCATTAGTAGCTTAAACCAGTTTTGGACATGACTGGTCAGAGTTGGAACATGAATGCATCCTATGTATTCATGACCAAATTATTAGTCTAAATTTTCAGACTATTTCATGATAACTCCTGCACATTATCATAGCTATCCCTCTCTCACTGATGTACTCATTTAATGGTACAGTTAGTCCAGTGAAGGATTTGACATGGATTTGGTTCAGAAGTTTAACTGAAGTTCTCCTAGCCTAAAGTAGCAGAGAATGCATATGATTTTGCATCCTCGTGTGTTTCAGAAATAAGCATTTTGCACCTTCTACCACGTATAAAAATTAATATGCAGGTACATACTACAAAAAGTGGTATCTAATGCAACATTCTGGTATCTCTAAATAAATTTGTAATGTAACGAATAGAACAGAACAGAATAGAATAGAATAGAATCATAATAAAAAAAGGACATTGGTACATCCACCATTGTCACCACATGAATCAAAGACTCATTTTTTAAAGCAAGGTAAACAAACACACAAAAACACAGAGAAGCACAAAATCCCAGGCCTCCCACGTTTCCATTGTGAAATCTCACCCACTGAAAACTACCAGCCTTATTTTAGGTATCATCTTTAGTTTTTGACCACTTTTTCATGGAGATCTCTCCATCTATGTCCCCACCCATCCCTGAGGGGGAAGCAATATATTCAATCTGAGGAAGCTACCTGTGCTTTTTAATAGTCATGACTGACAAAGAACAACTCTTGTAATAAATAAGATACATAAATGGAAAATCATTCAACATAAGAGAAAGGTGACTAAATTCACTAGTTTAGTGTCAGCTTTTAATTCCCAGGTTTTTGGTGTTTTTTTTTAGTTTTTCTAAAATGCCATTCATTAAATATTAGAGACGCCTGTCTTTTATTAACATTATGTCCTCTGACATCCATGTAGTGAAAGATAAAAAGATGGCATTAAGTTTCAGCAGGGAAGTGAAATGTTGCATGGTGCAAGGTGACCCAGTCTCATTTAACAGATTACCAAAATATAATCAAATAAAGCCTATGATCTTTACAGTGGCAAAAACAGTACGGCAAGAAGACAAATACAATTTTAAAAAGTGAAAAGATCAATTGAAATAAACCATATCCATTTGTAACATTTAAATGAGTCCTCTGCAGCTATCTTGTCCTTGTAAGGCCATCCATACAGAGAAACGAGAAGGAAACTCATGACAGACTGATGATGTGTGTGCAATTCAATTATATCAAGACAAACTGCCATGGGTTAAGATTAGTAAAAGAAAACTTTAGGAAACACAGATTTTGTAAAACAGATCTAGACTTAATTGACACAATTCTTCTCACTCTGCTTGTTTTTGATTGTTATTACAATTTTCACACACCTTTCTCTAACATGTTTTCTGATAGCTACTGACAAACTTGGGAAATTTTCATGATGGACTTTGGCTGTAACCCACTATGGCAATTCCTCCGTTTCTAAACCCTCACATTTAGTCCTTCAAATCCATTCACTGAGAGCTGCCTCACCTGCCATTCTGATTGCAATGCCTCCCAGACCCTCATCAGCTCACCTCATCTATCCACTGTCACACAAACTTGGGCTCGATTTGTTGAAATGGAGGAAACTTCTACTGGGGTCGAGTGATGTAATTTGGGGCTGAAACTAAGTGAAGCTTGCTGGTTTGGATTGTGCGTTAGGTGAAATTCTGTGAAAGAAATCCTGAAAGAAAACAAAACAAGACTATGAATTCAACTCTTGCATTTTGCACAGAATTGCTCCTTTCAAAGTAATTTCTAAGCATTTTAAACTAATCACAGTAGGCCTGGAAAAATGCAAGCAAAATTAATATTAAAATTGCAGATTTACATTTATGTTTTAAATAAGGGAAGATAAGGGATTAGCTAAATGTCTCACAAAGTTACTCCCTTACTTGCTCACTTGTTGTTCTCAATTACTCCCTAACACCCAAACAGGCACACGGGTTTACGTTATTACCAGTACAGCTGTTGAATCTAGTAGGGTCCAATCTCTTCTCCCATCTCTTTCCAAAAGATACCAGAAACCCAAGACAATAAAACCCATTGAAAGCAATCCATTTATTTAAAAAAATCTTTCATTTGGAAACAAACAAACAAAGAAGTAATAAATGCTGATTTGTTGTCTTTAAAATATTGCCAGGTCTGTCCTAAATAAGGCGAAGCTTGCCCCTGCTGCCACAACCTAGTCTCTAGCTCTCATGACACGATGGTGTGATATGCAACACAAGCACTATAGCAATAAGGAAAAGAAGCTGTATGACATTTGCAGCAGTGCAATTTTAATTCTGGAATTTTATTCAGCACTGAAAATTTTGGTTTTGCTTTTTACAGATCTATAGAAAAAGAAGAAAGGCTGCAACATCTAGCATACTTTTACCTCTACAACACAACACATTGACAATACAACATACATTGTGCAGACAGTTTACCCAAGAGATGCATGGATGGATTGATTCTGCTCCTAGCTGCATCAGAAGAACTCTGTAACCCAGTAATTCACTCCAAAGCCCCACATGGGAACAGCTATCCATGGGGCCTACCCCAGGAAACAACTCCCAGCCCTCACCATAACGGAGTAACTGTTAACATGCTGGCAGCATTTAAATGGGTGCTCTTCATCTGACAGACACAAGGCACAGGGACAGAGGGTTAGTGAGGGAGAAAGTGATGGACATTGCAGAGCTGACACACACAAACATCTACAACTTCAAAAATGTACTTTCAATAAACCTGAAAACCTCAGTGAATGTTGTTTCTTACTCACTCTGCCCAGATGCTCAAATTCATGCCACTAAAAACAAGATTTAATGCCTGAAAAAAAGACTACAAATACATATATATATTTCATATTTGTGTGTGTGTGAATATAAAAAAAATCCTCTATATAGTAAAATAACAATAAAAATACCAGTTACTCTGCTACCTTCTCAAAATAGGAGCCTTATGCCTTAATTTTATAATTTCCTTTGCCCCGTGTTAAAAAGGTAATGTAATTATCCTTTATAAAAAGGTTGGCTGAGGTCCCTGTGAAAATCTGCTCAGGGTGATTATTTAGTTGGGTTTTTTATTTGTGGAATTTAGGCAAGAATGTCTCAAGCTGTTAGTCAAAATAACTGCTTGATCTGCTTTAGTATTTTACTATTTGTTAAAAAAAGATAGCATTTTCTAACAAAGACTAAGGTTAAATACTCTAATTATGAACTTGCAAGAAGATTTAAACACAAAGACTGCGTAAAGGAGTTATTAATTTTGGTGCATTTGGAGACAATTCTGAAGATTTAATAATTACAGTATAACTGGAAACAGGTAGGTTGCTCCAAAAGTAATGCCTCCTATTTGTTTCCAAGGAAATTACAACTGATACAAAGAGCACAACAACACTACTTAATAGAGCAAACTTTCAAAGACAAAACACTATCTTTCACCACAGTCACCACCATTAGCTATGTATTTTCACCAGCAATGAACAATAATTCTTCATTTTGTGGTGTGGCAGCTGGGTATGGCTGAATACAGCTTACCTACCTCATTGCTGTTGCCATTGCTGAAACGCACCACCCACTGCCTCACTGTGCTCACATTCACTTTTCAGTCTCCATAAATGCTCAGCAAGCATTAGTGAATGTCAGTGGGTGCCATTTTTTCTATATGGAGGAATTCAGTGACACCTCCTTGCTTCATACACACTTCCACGTCAGATGCCATTTTGTCTGACTGTCCCTTTGCTGCCATCTGTCACACGGCAACAACATGCAATTGAATACTGACAGGATAGGCTCAACCTCTACTGTCATACTGAAACATTTTTTTGCTTGAAAATCTTCCCAAAGTATTCCATACAACTGATGTTAAAAGGGAACTATTAACATGGCTAGACTTCAACTAGGGGAGCTTCCCAGTTTAACAAGATGAAAATTAGTCACGTGCTTTAATTAAAATCACGTCTAACAGTTGTTGTGTTTCAGCATATAGACAACGCAAATATTGTTGCTGAGAAGCTATCCTGTGAATCATGCAAAAGCAACTTCAACTCATGGTATTTGCCCCCAGTTCTTTTCTAGTTGTCTCTCCAGTTATTCTTAACTTTGCAACATATAATTCTGCATCCCTCTTCCTCAAGTCAACCACAAGCACCAGCTCCACCACAAAGGCGCATGAGGACAGTGCGAGGATAACACACAGAACGATTTCCGGTGTAGACAACTGCATCATCCCACAGGTGCTCCCTGCTCACGATGCACAGCCCAGGACCTGGCTGACTGCCACGTGCCCCAGGAGCAGCCCATAGGGCCTCTCAGGCCAAGTGCCACCATTGCAAAACGTTTGACAACATGTTTTAGCCCTTTCTGAAAGTCGTTAACTACTACTAGGATATAGCAACTCTCTCTCTTACCACATCAGTTGCACTTTGCTTGTAAAAATATATCTTTATATTTTTTTTTCTTTTTTTTTTTTACTGTACCACAAATAAGACTCTCCCCACTATGTAGTTCCATGAAGATTGTCTTGGTAAGTTCCACTTTTATAATTATTTCCCTTCAAAAATGTTTTAGTTCAGACCCTGCACATCTATCCCTACAAAAAAAATTCTATATAGATTTACTGGAAATAACAATTTTCAGACATTTCCAATTTATGAAATTTGACAAGGAAAAAAGTACTATGTCTCTAGAAGTTGATAGAGTGATTAAAAAACTACATAAGGATTATCACTACTTATTAAGTGCAACAGTTTGAGTAATTTCTATAGAACCCTTTCTTACTTTATTCCTATCAGATTCATTAGCATATTGCCAGCTAATAACTAACAATCGTCCACTGCAGGAAAAAGTCCCTACCTCAATCTACTTCAATGGATGAATATTATGGCAATCTGGTAAAACTTTCTTATTTCTCATTCAGCAGCTTTACAATGTGTGCTCTGTTGCATGCCCTTGAAAACTCAGAACCCTTCTCAGAACCACCATGGCCCCATCCCACAGTAATACAGAAGCACACTGATCCTACAGCAACGCCTCCAGCTCCTGTGATGCTCCACAAGGGTTTCTCACACTGCTCTCTGCCATCCATGACTGACCTCTGCCAAGAGACAGTGCTGGACAAACTTTCAGTCTAGATTCACACAGTTCTCGTTAAGATCATCATGTTTACAACTACATCTTCTCTAATTCAGATATAAGTACCTACTCTGCTGAGGTCCTCCAGACATCCAGCTTTTTGTTGGTGGCACTCAGATTTAGGTACCAGAATGCTTGATGTGCCTCCACTGCCCAATACATTACTGAGTAGCACGTTTAGGGTGGTGCAAAGCTTGTGGCTGCTGTGACCTCAGCTAACTTATTTAGTCCCAGTTTATCTCCCTCTAGTATGGCAAATAACTTCTTTTCTATTTATTTTGCATTCTTCCATTGAAAGACAATTTTTCTACAGAAACAACCAAACTGCAGTACCCCACAGTCACTTTTTTAGTTAGTAAATATTACTTGAACTTCCTCTCTTTTGTCCTAAGATCATGCAAAGGCTTTCCAGATGCACAGTGACATTCAATGTTCTCTCCTACTGAGAGGGACACAGGTTTGTTTTAACTGTTATCTCTTTTTTCCTCTAATTATTGAGTAAGTACTGCCAGAACACATAAGTTACTGTTAACATTCTTCTGGGTGTTGTTAAATGCTACACAAACTTTACATGGCAAGCCCATAACTCTTAACACATCAGATTTTCTACGTTAGTGGCTGTTCATCTAGTATGATTTCTTAATGGACTCTTTAAAAGAACTAGATTGTGATTAATTGCAGCCCATGATTAGGAACATGAAAAGAATTGGTTTGAACCTTTACCCGAGACATACACCGGGGTGAAAGAAAAGGCATAGGTTATGGCTTAATAGTTTTTCTTAGATAATTGGTGACGTTTATTAATAAAACCAAACAATTCTATGTTTTGTTTATCAAACTCTCCTTTTTTTTCCCCCTTGCTTTTTCCTTCACCTTATTTTGTCAAGAGGGCTCCGGAATTGAGATGGACTCATTGGGACTTTTCAGTCAACTGAAATATGTTTGCATATTTCAGCACCTTCCTTTATACAGAAAAGGTTTGTACATCAAAAAAATCAGCAGGCTATAACTGTTAAAAGAGTTTTCATTCAAACATTTATTTAGATTGGGTACCAACCTTTATCTTAATTCTCTTTTTTTCTTCCAGTTACTAACCTTTGCCTCCTCAGAGAAGGCTAAAATGTCATATAGTTAACCTGTCCATGGGAGAGTTTTTAAGAATGTTAAAAAAAATAGATTAAAAAAAACCAAAACACTGTGCTGTTTATTCTGCTTGTATGGAGGGGAGGAGGCTCTAAAGAACATCATCACTTATATACTCCTACCAAAACTGTTGTGTTTGAGTTGCTGAGTAGTTTTAAAGCTAGTAGCTAGATTTTTAAATCTCCTAGAATAAAGAACTGTCTTACTTTAGCCAGACAACATGATCTCTAATTTTTTAAAGTTTTGTTGTATATGCGCAGAAGGTTGTTTGGGACTTGTCAAATTAGTCCTGGAAGACAGGATATGGAAAGCAATGAGTTCTTTTTAATATCATGCTGATTTTTCCAGCTCAAGTTTTTCAACTGTGATGGTCCAAAGTTCTTTGGATAGCTTTCCAACTGCACTTACCAAGGAGATTAACATGCTCAGGAATCTCAGATTCAGACTAACAAAGAAAGCTGGTAGTAATGACATCAGTCCGTTACTGACAGAAATGAAAACAATTTCAAATACACTAATAAATCCTTTCATTTTTCAGCTTCACTATCTTTTTTAAAATATACCCCTTTTACATGCTAGCTGTGGAGCTTCAGTAATTCCAATTCAGTAATTCCAATTCTACCACAAAAGTCAATGTCTGCTCAGTTGCAGTGCTTCTTATGCAGTTTTTCTCGGCCTCTGTTTTGCCACCTGAAAAACAGGATAACACTTCTGCAAATGCTTTATGGATGCCTACATTTGAATGACTGGCATTTTGATATTGCCCCATCTCTATAAAGCCATGTGCTTTTTATTATATGGCTAATAGAGAGTTCCAACCACAGCACAGCCCTAGGTGTAATTTCTACAGTATAATCAGAGAATCATTGACATAGCATCACAAGGATCCCTCTTCCTTATTTGGTATGCCAAAATCATTCATCTTTCAGGAATCATTCAGCTAAACTTATTTCACCATAGTAGGAATATTAAAAAATAGCAAGGCTTACTATGTCTATTTATCAGAATCTGCAACTCTCTGACAATTGAAGTTTCAATTTATTGCCATGCGGGTGCTGTTTTACGAGTAAAACTGAAAGGCACATGCTTGATAAAACAACGTGTAACTGCCTTGAACACAAAGCCTGAGAACGTGCATCAGTGTGCTCATTCCCATGCAGTGGGAAATACTCAACCTTAGCAGGAACAGATGACAAGCAAATGCCAAAAAAACAGCGGAAGTTGCATTTCTCAAGTACTCTTTAAAACATTAAGGCCACTACTGTCACATCAGCAGTGAGCTTTACAAGCATTTGATGGGGAAGGAAGGGAACTGAACTGTTTCTGTGCCAGACCCAGGCAGTGCCATTTGCAATGAGGCCCTCCCACTATATAGGGCCTGAGCCACGCCAACTCCCACTGCCCAGGCTGGAAGAAGAGCAGATGAAACCAACTCCAGTTCCCCCAAAACCTGCAGCAACCCTGAACCTGTGGTGAGGGGCCAAGATGATGCTTAGGGCTGAGGGTCCACCTCCACTAAGGCCAGAGGACAAGTACACTGCTGCTCCTAGGCCCTGTAAAAGATATGCCTGGGCCCTCAACCACTTCAACATTTTTTTGTCAATTAACTAACTTTTTTAATACCTTAGAGAAGATTCATTTTTGTGAGAGATTCATGCTGGCCTGTTTCAGGGGACCATCTAATTCCAATCCCCCTGCGCCAAGTATTTCAGACCTGAAACCTAGATCTGGAACAGAGATACATCCTGAACTTTGCTGAAAAAGGCTCTCCCATTCCAATACACAAGCCTGCCTATGTGTTTGAAGCTGCATGCATCCCAGTGCTTTAATCCTTCCTCCTGAGGCCTCAGCAATAAAGTGGGGATAACCACACTTACCTACTTTGTGGGGTGTTGTCAAGATTAATGCTTGTGGAGCCGTAGGTAGGCAAAAATCATTATGGCTCCCATCCTGTAACTGCTAATGCACGGGCTGCCCGCTGTACGCGCATCGAGCCCGGTGGAAACTAATTGACTCCTCCGAAGGTGCAGCAGTTTGCTCAGGCCCTATCAATAAACTGTTAAGTGTTTAAAAAAACAAAACAGAATGCCACTATATCAAATGTGAACATGGCACAACTTTCAAATGATCCCACAGAACAGAGCCTCTGGGGCTAAGCGTGGCGCTGGAAAAGCATTCGTAACAGAATACAATGTGGAGATATATATTATAAGGATATAAAAACATAGCTATTAAGGCAGCTGTTCGATATAACTCTGTGCACACACTCCAAAACACACACATCTACGTGCACTTAAATTCCAATAAATCTCTCACAGATGATCGTATGTGCAAACAGATGAAAATACAGACACATGACTCTTACACATTGCACCTTCCATTTTTCTCTAAACTTTTGTCTCAAGTCTTCCAGAAGGCTGGAAGAAATATACTCATGGTTCACTCTGGAGAATGCAAATGAAATTGCAAACCTATCTGCTCATCAAAATATGCCACAAAACCAATTTATCTGACGTCAACTTCAAATAATTCACTTGACGTCACGCTGGAGAAGCCAACCATGAACACCGCACAAATTATTATTTTGATCCCATTGTTAGAACAAAATTACAGCAAAAACTGCACTTTCCACAGCTATTAAAGCTGTGACCCTGGCAGAGCATGCTTTTGTGCTGAACTTTTTACATCACCAAGACTATTAATCAGGTGGCAGTTCAAACTGATGCACTTTTTATAGTTGACCCCAGCCAGTGCTTTAATTACTTGGTATTAAATGGTAATTAAGAGTTCTCACATTCAAGTTTACTCCAAAAAAAAAACAATTAAGTGTAAAATCCAGTAATTTAATAAAGAGTTGTGTTCTTTACTGTGTCTCAGCCTGGACACTGAGAATGCAGCAATTTACTATTGACAAGCACTAAAGGAGCAGGTCATTTCACAAGTATAGTGTGGACAAAGGTGAGCCGGGCAACTGATGAAATCTGTGGCCAAGGCGAAATAGCAATCTCTGAGCCAAATGGTAATAAAGTTACTGAAATGAAGCAGTGTAGCTTTGAAAGTGAACTGTCATAAGGAGGATACAGGCTTCAGGATGCTTTGTATGAAGTAATTAAAAAGATTATTCCCGAATAGCCAATCAAGGTGGCTAGCCCTACCTCTGATTTTACATGCGACACCTGAAGAGTAAACGCGCCTGGGTAAAACCAACTAAGAAACAGCAGCAATTGCAGCAACCTTTCTGTGAAACAGCAACCACCTCAGACAAGTATTTATTAAATTTGCAATAAGTGGGGCAAAATAAGAGTCATGCTTTAATGTTCTGTCTTACCGTATAGAATTATCCATCTGTATTTTCACCCAAATGCAAGAACCAAGTAGCAACACACCCAAATGTCGCTATCCAAAATTCCCCACTAAATCAATGACAATTACTTCCCTCAATAGCTATTAAAGGCAGATAGTTTAATCACTGGGGAGGCAATCTGGTGCACAGGATGCTGGAACAGGGGTGTGGAGATGTAGGCTTAACTCGCAGCTCTGCTACTGACCTGCTAGGTGACCTTGGGCAAGTCTCTTCACATTTCAGCGCCTCTTTGTGTCCCTATTAACCTTTGTCCATCTCAGCTATTTAGAATGTAACCCCTCTGACGCAGAACAGTCTCTCAGTACATGTTTTTACAATACCAGCACAACAAGGTCACCATCTTGGTTGAGACCTCTAAGTGCTACAGTAATCCAAATAAATAAGAACAATATATTCAGTTATTCAGAATCCAACTTACATTTATTCAGTTTTCTCATAACATCTGGATAGCTGAGGCACCATCACAGATTAGAAAGTGCACCCTCCTCCTTTTAATGTTAAGGTCTTACCTGCTCTTTAGCTAATTGAAATCTGTACTGATTTTCATGAAGCAAAGAACACCTAACCCACCACTTTTAACATAAAGAATGGAACAAGCCATTAGTTCCCAAGTTACTAAGATCACATAGGAAATAAATCAATCCTGAAAGAGAAACAAGAAGGTCTACCCAGGATAAAGTTTGACCCAGCAAATCACTTAAGCGTCTCCTTAAGTTTAAGCATGCGTATTCTCACAGAAGCTCCTAAAGTAGGCTTAGATAAGGAATCAGAGCTTTTCAGACTTTGAGAATTGCTCTGTAGAAGATATGAAAGAAAGCGCGACAAAAACCTGAGTGTTGGTATGTTAATACATACATTGTGAAATAATGCAATATTCCAAAGGTTGCCAAAGGAGTGAGCAAAAACACAACTGTCATTAAAACAGGTGACTAACCAATGGCTGTTTCCTGATACTGAGCATGCACCCCACTAAGCACACACCACATCCATACATGCAAATCAAAGGATAGTACAAGTACTTGCATTTCCTTCACCAATGTCAATGGTACTCTGAAAGCATTTACATGCAGGAAAAATTAATGTAGATATGTAATGTAGATCTGTGACACGTTGTCTTCAAAAATATTAAGTCAAGGTGTAGATCTTGAAAATTCTGACCGCATTTTAAAGAAATACAGAATCGGAGTTAAATGAGGACCCTACAAATAAAACCAATGAAAACAAAATGCAAGATTTTATCTCATGTATTTACCTAGAAGCTTGAAGCCAGCAAGCAGGAAAAAACCATCAACATTTAGTTACTTAAGTTAAGTATGGACAGTGGAAAGCACGTTAACAAGAAACATTCTTCTTTTCTTGATTCAGATATAAATTCTTGAAAATGCTTACCCTCAGTTCATTCTGACTCTTTGGAAACAAAAAGAAACACAAAATAACAGAACATCAAACACTCCCAACTGGAAATTTTTATGAAAGCACCAGTAGCAGTAAAGAACTGTAATTAAAGATATACTGACCCACAAAGGAAGCTCTGAACAATTGTCTTGGCAGTGCAACTTTTGCAAATCAACTAAAATCCTACCTGAAGAAAGGGCTCGAGCCTATGCAGATATTGATATATCAATAATGTGTCACGAGTGACAGTAGAATAAGAGACATCAGTTAAGAATAAAAAGAAGAAAAGCCCACATGTGGCTTAATATTCACCCTCTGAAGAGAAGTAAAAGCTCTACAAAAAAGCAGCTTGCTGCCTTCCCTACTCTCATAAATTTTTACTGTCCAAACTCAAGCCTGGGGTACAACATCATTTTTATTTTTCACATAAGAAATCTTGTTCGCAAGTACAGCGTGACGATAGCATGAGATGATGTTGGAGGTTGGAATGAGCACAACTTATATACCACTGGGAAGGGACTATTATCTGAAAAAAATATTACATAAACTATTCGTCTTGTATATATAAAAATCTATACCAATCGTAAATGCTGCTGAAATAAAACAAGAAAAACACACCAAGATCTTGTTTAATAAAAGGAGTAAAATTAAAGATGTTTGCCTCTCTTAAGAATTTATATACAGTCAAAAAGGTAGAAAAATGCAGCTCCTGTAGCAAGGAGCTCAGTTACCACAACTGATCCACATTGCCAGCCTTAGAATTCTAATTGTGTTTAATACAGTTTCATGTTGCATCAAAGTACAAAATCAATACCATTTGTCCAGCAAACAGGAAAAATGGAATCTATAAACTGCTCTTATTGAGTAATTAAACACCTATTATTGTCATGAGTGGTGAAACAATGAATTTGATAAGACAAATTTTTGCAAGAAAACACTGCAGTGATTAATACCTCCCTACGTATTAAATAAAAATGACTGCCTTTTGTGCAGTACTGCTGGCAGAAGAACAGGAATGAGAGAAGTAGTTGCCAGTGCCACAATAACAGGCTAACCTTGAACTGAACTCCTTTCCTCAAGAAATTAAATGCTGTAGCAGGACTTTAAATCCCTCCACTTAGAGCTCATTTGTGTTCCACGTAACCTGCAGTTCCTGAAGAGAACTCATTATCTTCAAAAGGAGAATCCTTTTATAATTTCTTTACAAATGTGTATATTGTTTCTACAAAAAGTATTTCATATCAGAAAAGGGATAAGAGTATTAACAGTGTAAGCAAGGCAAAAAGGCTCGTATCATTAAGACACCATTTCTGCTTCCTGGGAATTCAAACAGCAGCCACAGTGGAAAAACGAATGAGAATGAGGTTAAAGAAAATGTACCTTTACAGCAAAATTTTAATCTGTTAGATTGATGCTAAACTGCCTTGGTGTCTCTGCTGCTATATGCTGTATTTCTATGTGTAGACCCCCTCCCCCAACACCCCTCCTGTAGCTTTGGCTTCCTATTTTTCTTTTCACTTAGAATGATGCACTAGGAACAACTATAGAGTACAAAAGATGAATCTATGGATGTGACACTTGTAAAGGGTAACCCTATTTCACAAGTGAGATGGGACAAAAAAGAAAGAAAAAAGGCCACAGAAGCAATAACTGCTCACTGAATTACCATTAAATTGTAAGATTTACAATCCAATGTACAGTAAGTGCATATCTAATGGAGTTTGTCCTCTAAAAGAATATAAAGTAGATCTTTGCAGCACAAGATGTATGCAGGTTATTTTTTTTTCTTTCTTTTTTTTTTTTTTTTTAGATTGGAGCACACAGAAAACAAACATGCATGTAAATCCCAGGATTTTGATACATATTAAAACTGTGCCAAGGCCAACATTAAAATATGATAAATACAGCATGATTAGTAGGATCTGGCTTTATATTTTCAAAATATGCTCACATTCTACAAAGAGAGATAAAAGATGACTTTGGTACAGCCAGTCAATACTGCTTTCACAGATATCATTGGCAAAAGCAGATCACATTATTATAAATTCAGTTTATTGCTATGATCTACTGGAATTCAATGAAACGACTGAAATGACTTTTGGTGGGGTTGGCAGAGCAGCTGCTGACCATTTCCAATGTCCTTTACACACAATATCTGGACAGAAGTTTCAAATCACTTTGTTCAGGAGAGCCTTAAATCACCCACAATATATATATTCAAAGAGATAATACAGTATTAAGAAGACTCAGGCACAGTGTTATATTTTACAAATATTCTGGTCCCTAATTTCACTAGTATTATTCGAAGGGGGAAAATTTTGAATGATTTGTTTATAAATTAGCAAGTCATGTCAAACAATTATTTAAAGAAACTTTTTACACAAAATGCAGACAGACTATCATTTTACAATATTACTGTGATGTGAATAATCACATTTTAGAGGATGACTCCAGAAATTTCAAGCCTTTAGTAAGAAAACAGAACTATTAACTAGACAAAGGAACTTTGGAGTGGGTGAACCATTCAGATAGCAGCAAGGCAGATCGCATTCTTCACTCTTGATTTGAATAAACTTTACTTTCCCTTGCTAAACTTGGAGCTTCCACATCTCAAGAAACAGCACTGAAACTTTTACTTTCCCCAGACAAAGTTTACCTGCCACACAAATTTTCCCCTTATCTGGCTTTTATTTTAATGGATTAAAAAGCAGCGCACGAGATCAGCAACGATAGCCTTGTTCTCTCCAACCTCAGTGAATCAAGTTCACTGGAGGTGAAGCGGTGGAATTATCAGTACAAGTGGCTGTGTCATCAAAGCGTTCTGAGAGGTAGTGTATGGAAATGCCTAAACAAACAGAGGCATAAAAGCTGTCTGTATAGGAAAAGGCTCTCCCAAGGCTTTTCATTAAAACAATTCCAATCACAGCTCCATGATGCAGCATTATATTATGTGAGAAATATAAAATCTTGACATTTTTCTAAATGTGAATGGGTTAAAGAACCTCTCCACGCTACAGTGAGCTTGAGAATTTCCAGCAGCTGATGAAGACCAGTTGACCACCTGATACTTTTTCAGCTGGGTGATAAAATTAAAGGATTGCTTTGATTTGCTTGAAGGATTACGTTCTATAGTTAATTGTTTAAAGTGCACAGTCTTACAAAAGGGAAAAATACCAAGAAGGTTAATGTAGAGTGAGCTAATTGCAAGCTGATTACATTGTGCAAAGCAAGAGATATTACTGGCGTTACATACCATCACAAGGACCAGCCTATTCCACCCTGCTGCTGCAGCAAACAAGCTGATTTGCTAACAAAGTGGTCAGCTCGGGCACTTGCACAGCATCTCGGTAGGTCCACAGGCGACTGCTTCCCATGCAGAGAATCTCAAGCTCCATTTTCCAATCTGATTACACGGCTTCTTATTCCGGCAGCCTTAAACCTTCATGGCAGTTTACCAACATTTTCATCACTTTTTCTTTTACAAAGCAAAAGAACTGATAAGCTCTCAGGTACCCGGGATTTCATAGTCGATGGCTGGCAGGCAGCCAGCTTCCCTCGCAGCACAAATGTTTCGTGCCACAATGCAAAAAGCACACTGAATTTAACAGATAGCGCAGGACTATTAGAATTTTGCAGTCCGTACAAGCAGGCAGCATGTTTCTGTCTTTGCAGATGCAGACAGTTCTGTTTAGCCGCATTTATAACATGTCTACACCCGAAGGGACAGGGTTTAAAAAAAAAAAAAAAGAAAGAAAGAAAAAGGCAGAGAGCAAATGAAGACAGAGCACTGTCACTAACTCAATGGCACTACAAAGTGTACATCCAAGTTACTTCATTACAAAGCTGCCAGATTACTGAGAATTAGAGGCAGTGCTCGTAACTTTTGATAAAAACTTAATTTAAGAAAAAGGAAAATAAATCTTCACATTAAATGAGGTTGTCAGACTTAAGATAAAACACTATTTTTATGCTAAAGCAAATGCAAAAAAAAAGAGATGCTGTTGCCTATTTTGTCATATGAAATGCTTACATATTGCATTAAAACAGCCACAAGATATACCTGGGTTTACTTACATCACTCAAATGATAAAAAAAACCAAAAAGACGATTCACAATGGCAAACATGAAACAGCTTTATAAGAGGCTCATTCTGACTTACACTGTGCACTGTCTAAAAATCTGAGGTACATGGGAAAAATTAATATATAAACATACGTATATTTGTGTACATATAAAGAAAACAACACGCTGCAGAATGAAAGCTCTGGAAGGAGATTATCCTGTGAATTCTAAGGATTTCAACAAAAAGAAATCCACTAATAAGCAAGGGAGGAAGGAACTCCCTTCTTTTTGCTTAAAGAAGAAGACATCAATATGAAACCGGTGTGTTTCCGCTGATTGCTGTGCAGGCTCACACCAACCATCCACGCACGGTCAGCACAACGCACCAAAGCCTGCGTGGAACTCACATAGCACAAAGTTAATTGCACAGATAACAATCCACCCCCTGTCTCCCCAAGCAAAACATTTCTAACATTGAGCGGACTGAATGGAAACCCAAAGGAATAAGGCCCTTAAAGCGTTCCTGGAAGAAACGCAGTTTTGCATATCGCCGCTCCCATGGTAAGGGCGCAGGGGTGGAAAGGCAGAGGGTGAGACAGTGAGTTATGGAGCAAGGGGGGAAAAAACAAAACCAAACCAAACAAAAAACAACCAAGTACAAGCCCGTTCGGCGCGCGGCTCCCTGCGGTGCAGTCCCCACACCCCGAGCCACTGCTCCCAGCCCCGCCGGACCGGCCGGGATTTGAACTCGCGTCCTCCCGGGCCCTGCGCGTCGGGCACGGCACGGCGGGTTGGGCCGAAGCGGAGAATGCTCGGCCTCCCCGGGTCGGTCTGCGCGTGTATCTGTAGACGCGCATCGCCGTGCGCGGCGCTACAAATGCTCGCACGTTTTTGTGGAGGCGCACAGAAACGAGCTCCCTGCGGCCATACGTAGTGCCGAAACCTTCCCACCCCAACTGCTTTCCTTCACACAGCTGCACGGCCCTACACGTGCACACGCAGTCTGCACGCGTGCATCCTACACGCATCTCATTTTGCTTACTTGTAATAATACGTGGCTTTATATTTAGAATTACATGTGCTAATTTGCATGGAAATACCACATCTGATAAAATTAAAAACACTCTTTAACCAGCTTCCAATACCAACACCTTATTTCCATGAATGATTCCCAGTAAACTGTTCCAACTGCAGGGCTTGGGAGGGGCTGCTGCTGGTAGATTCAGGTTGAGGATTGCCTTTTTTTTTTTCTTCCCTTTTTCTTTATTTTTTTGCTTCCCACTATGATTTATTGGATAGTGAGCAAACCCACTTAAACTATAGTTGTCTGTATGAATCACTAATTTTCATGTTTCTAATTAAAATGTAAACAGTGTAATGAAGACATCAAGTTTTTAGGCAAATGTCTCTTCCAGTGCCACTTGGGGTATGGTAATTACTGAAGCAGATCTATGGATGCTCCTGAATCCTCTGCAAGTCCAGATTAAAAGCATTACTGCTAAACCTTGCTTTATACACAGGGGAATTGTGTTCTCTAACCTATTCCCAGTTTGCTTACAGATGCATATCTGTACAAGCCTTTATAACTAGTCATTAAAAAAAATCAAAATAGAAGTTTATCACAGAAATGGAATGGTTTGTGAAGGGAAAAAAAAATGTGACTTCACTTTAAATAAAATTTGATTCCCCTTTTATGATTACACATAGCTTGTGATTACCAGAACAGTAAAACCTGGGCTGAGAACTTACCATCTTAGTGCCTCCTGCAGGAAAAGAAAAATAGATTAGGTTTACTAGGAGAATTTTTTAAAAAGCACAAATGATATGTCAGGCTTGTATCAAAATTCCTATTGTCCCAAAACGCTTGTTTCACAGTCAATTAATTTATATTAATTGGGAAAACACTGATTAAAAAGAAGAAATCTATTCACTAAGAACAAAAATGTAAATGCCCATTCCAAATACAAAATGCTTGATGTGATACTGAAAGTCTTCTGTCATATTTATTCCAGTCTTTATGTCTATATCTGAAATTTGTCAGAATTTATCCTAAAGCAAATGACCTCTCCTGCGTTTACTGAAGGAATACAAGTCCTCTCCTGCTTACAATTGTTAATTGAGTCTGTATGCTGCAGCATCTCTTTCCTCACCAAATAAGCCAGGATACTTGTTTTACATATTTACTGCCATGCACTTGAACAGTCCTCTGTTTTATAATACTGGGGGTTCCCCCTCCCCTTCTGGAAGCTTTTTTTTTTCCCCTTCTGTACTGCAAGTAGTTAAAGCTGCAATCCACAGTGATATAAAGCATCTGAAATGCCCAGTAGAAGAGGATTTTCTCCCTCCCTTCTTGTACTCCCAAGTCCATATTCTGACTGGTCTGGCCAATTTTCATATTATTTTTACATAAATGCTAGACATGCATGGCTGTGTAGCTAACCTAGATCGTGAAGATGAGAGTGCACAGGATGTATGCGTGCCTAAGTACGTGTGCATAAACATTTTAGTGGGTGGTCCACCATTTCAGTTTTATTGTACTAGTAAAGTACTGTATACAAACACGTGAATACTTCTCAGTTAGAAAAAATATACATAGGATTTCAGACTACATCAAATCATAGAGCATCTTGTCCCTCAAACCATAAATGCCTTAGCAAATAAAACAAAACACTCTTTAGGCATTTCCTTTAAATGTATTGTTCCAGCAAAACCAGATTTAATTAGACAAATAGCAATTTAAAGGCTAGGGCTTCATAATACAGTACTCGTGAAAATGATGGGGGGTTGCAAGTGAAAACACGCAGTTCTCATTTAGCCTTGTGCTTAAAAAATAATAAAAAAAAAATACACACGCGCTCACACATGCTAAACATTTTTTTTTTTCCTTTATGGATCAAGACAATGGGGAAATCTTACGTCCTCACACCAGTTCCAAGGCCATACTAATCAGGTGTAATTTTTAATGAACACTGACTGTTTGGTGCTTATTCAAGGTATTTCATTAGGAGGTTATTCATTTAAAATAAATGTTTCAACCATATCAAGCTGTAACCTTTCTTGAAATGTAAATGAATGGTTTAAATGAGAAGATTAATAAAGAAGGGATGTTCCAATTCCAAGCATGGCATGCTATGTATTTTTAAATTTGTCTATGCCAGATGCTGTCAGTCAGAACAAAAAACTGTCCAAGCAGACAATCTGTGCGTCTGAATGTTGATCATGTTGGAAAGTAAAGGGGGAGGGGGGAGAGAGTGTGTCAAGGATTCATGGTCCTTCATCTTTGCAGTAGAGCAAACACGTCTCTCAGTATAACGACAGACAGCTGCTTCCACTTTCTAATGTGCCCTAACTTAGATCACTGAAAGAATTGTCAGCACTCAGAGAAACACACAAAGATAACACAGCCAGCTGCCATGAAGGGGGAAACAGCACAGCTCAGAAGAAATGGGATTTGTTCCATTTGCATGATGCTGGCTCCCTTGGGCCCCTTTCTTTCAAATCCAAAGCACAAAAGACAACACTTAACATATTTGCTTAAAGATGACAACCTCATGTTGATTTCATTTGGATGTAACAGTGTCAGGATTACAGATATAAGAATATATTATATCTGTAACAGAGACTGACAAATGTATCCATCAGTGAAACTGTCTGATTCATCTGCTTATACAGCCATTTTACCATCCCAAGGGTGCCATCTAAGTAGTAACTTTAGAAGACTGAAGGTCTAATTTTATTACACCACATTTCAACCTACTAAACAATATTATTTCTAAAATAGATCATTTTTATTGGAAGTCTCCCTGATGAAAAATCCAGTAGACACCGGAGAATTTATGAACTGTATGGGTCCTTTGAACTCAATATACTGCCCATTTTAAGCAACTTTCTTCGTATATGATCAAAATCAAAGCTCAAATAACCAAAATTGAGTTTAAAAACATGGATGATAATGAGTGTAATTTTAATATGACATCACAGCCTGCCACTGTTAGAGTGTCTGCTATTTGGCAGTCCGTCACAATTCGAAGTGCTTTACCACATCCTCGTTATGGTTCTGTGTCAACAAGATAGTTTCTTTGCTAGAAACTCCACGAGTAATCATTTGATACGGCACAACCAGCTACGCAGTCGAGGTCTTTACCAGGCAGTCT
The DNA here is from genome assembly GCF_038088225.1 of Cyrtonyx montezumae. Taxonomy (NCBI): domain Eukaryota; kingdom Metazoa; phylum Chordata; class Aves; order Galliformes; family Odontophoridae; genus Cyrtonyx; species Cyrtonyx montezumae. The sequence continues at coordinate 19,822,596 of NW_027072078.1, read as the reverse complement.
GTAAGTCACACGAAAGCCACCAAAAGCCAGACGTGCCAGTCCTCACATCACGGTGCAGCTGCAGAAACAGAAAACCAAAGGAAAGGGTGCACGCGTGCAGGATCGCCCGCCTGCGCAGTTTTATGGGCCGGCCTTTTTTTAATCGGGTGAAACAATTAGGCTGTGGTTACAGGCTGGCTTCAAATACATTACAGTGAACTGTCTGAAGGTGAAAGCCTCTCCTCCCTCTCTCTGCCACCACCAAGTGACTCCGGCACAACGCTCCCACCACGCTGCTTTGTCTGGAGGAACTCGGGCTGCTTGTTGCTATCTGCCGCCACCAAGAACTGTGCTGCAATTCACTAGATTGAAGTTGTTTTGTAAAATGGAGTTAACTGCTGTACGTGGAATTTCAGCACAGCAGATGGTTACCAATCATTATTTTCAATTTGTTTAGTTTCAAGTAATGGGGCTGGTTGGGAGGAGCAGCAAGGACAGGAGCAGAGAGAGGAGCGAGGTGAGCTACTCTGCCTCTCCATACAAGCAGTGCTAGATGGTATTAGTGTTAAAAGGAGGTAAAAAAGGCTCAGATGGAACAAAGCTAAGCAGTAAATAAAAAAATGTTTGAAATCTGATTTTTTTTTTCCATCTTATAAAGCATACGACATTTAAAAGGGAGTACTTACTGATCAATTTGTGCCCTGTTCAAGAGTTAACTCACATTTTAAATATTGGAAATGGACTTTAGAGTTTCCAATGGTAAATTGTCTCTATTCACATTTTGCCATCATTCAAGTTTAAATCACTCTCTACTATAAGTGGTTCAGTTGTTGAACTGGAAATGGAAAAGGAACCATTTATGGACAAGTGCACATGAACAGAAATTAAGCTGTAAATATCTGGGCTGGGCCATTACTGTAGTCCAGAAACATCTGGGGCTGAAGCCCAGGCTGGGCCTCGCTCTTTCAGTGTTCAGGTAATTGCTTAGGTGATTTATAACTTACTGTTTCTATTAAGAATGGCTTAAAAAGAAATTTGGAGCCTGAATTCTAAAATCATCTACTAGGCTTTGCTCTTGCTTTCGTTTATTTGTTCAGGAGAGAAAAAAAATAAAATAAAGTCCTTTGCTATTTTTGTCCCCCTCCAATGTTTAAGATCTACAATGTTCCACAAGGACAAAATTCATCCCTTTCTCCATTCATACCAAACACACGACACCAGCAGACAAGTACCCTTCCAGCAGCAAAACTGAAGACCATTCCTTCAGCTTACACTGGAGTTCCTGTAAAATACAGAATATCAATACATTCACAGTGCATTCAGTTGACCCTGTTGTGTTGATCTGAGAGGCTCTGCCTACAACCATGGGTGAGATGGATGTTGCTGCACCATCCTGCCAGCAGCCTGAAGAGACCACATACATGTGACAGAGATGCTCTTGGCACTGGAACTGGCCTCCCCCCTTTCTTAATGCAGCCTGAGTCCCTTGACTGCCAGAAGAAGCTGTAAAAGACACACATTTGGCAGAGTACTGGCTTTGGAGAACAACGGGCAGAATGGAAGAGACAGTCCCTGACCTTAAACCACGTTGGCATCAAAAACTTGGTTGAGATTCACCAGATCCCCTAACAGTATTATCACCCCTTTTCCATCATGGAGAAAGCTTATTCCAAGTACCTTTACAGGGACGAAGTTAGTTAGGGGACCAGCCATGCAGCCCTGCGGGGGTTGCACTCCCACCCTGTGCTGAGGTTTCTGCATGATGTGCAGCTTGCTGCCCTGCTCCAGCATGTGATGCTGAATAAGAGAACGACTGCAGCATGGCTGTATGACAAGATGGAAGGGACACACCAACAACTGTCCCAGACCTTGCGGGAAAAGGGGATTTTAGAGGAGTGACAAAACTACACCACCATTATTTCTCCAGGAAGTTAATTATGCTTTGGCCACAGATGATCAAGTTATAAATAAAATAAAATAAATAAATAAAAAATCACCTAGCATTTCCATAGATTGTGCTTCATCTCAGAAATGTTTCTCCCCTTCATATCCATAAACTATGAAATGCCAAGAAAAACTATATCATTTTAAGGCAATGGAAAACTGCGTTATGGGGTTGCATCAACCTAGGAACACACTAAATAAACCATCCAACTACTCACTGCACATTGGTCAACTTCCCCAACAAAATTTGGTCCAGGATTACCTACAAGGCAGATATTCTGTACCTCCCACAGCACACAGCTTATTTCTTTTTAATAAATTTTAAATGAAAGCTTGGAAAGCTAAGTGGGAACTGAGCACCAATCTCCCAATTACATGCCTACAAAATAAACAGATCCAGTCTCCATAACTTTTCCTGATTTTTTTTTCTCATTTTTTCCCATATGTCATACAGAAATACGGAAATCCAACAACACAGCTATGCTTCAAGGGTCAACAGTGAATGCATAGTTAAAATACTGCTTTCAAGCAATTAAGAAGCAGGTTTGCCCAGAGTAACAGGCTTATCTGTATGACTACAAGGAGGACTCAAATGCAGTTATCAGCAGGAAATGCTTCTTCTCTTCCTAAAGTGTTCGTGTTCCAACAACACTTCAGTTTCAACTGGCAAAGTAATTTTTAGAAATGCTCAAGCAGTAAGTGCCCAAGGTAAACCGGTAGCCTTTTAGGAAAAGTTGTATACTTTGTTACTGATGCTTAATGCAACACTGTTTTTTACATAAACAAAGTTTTCCCGCTACAGCAATATTCTCTTTCTCAGACAAGAACTAAGCTATGGATTGTGATGTGGGTTGTTTCTTACTTTATGGCACCGAATCCAAGAATATTTGCTCTTTTGTTCTACCTCAGTACATCTAATGCAAGACTGAAGCAAACCATCAGATTCATTTGAATTACTGGAAGCCCTCTGATTTCTAGATATACTGAAGGAGAGAATTGTGGTCAAACATTTGAACTGGAGAAGTCTGACATCACATAATCATCAGTGTTGGTAACAACAGTCCACATGAGAACAAAAAAGTATTGTATATACTGCAGAAGAAGAGTCATGTAACTGAACCTAGGCCACTGGAATAGAGTTAACTGGGCTTAATCCACCTGAATAATTTACCACCTAGATTTTAGTAGAAGGTTTAGTACCTAAGTTTTTCACATCTAAAGTACTGTGGGCTGGCTTCTGTAGTCTTCTCTGCAGCAAAGAGCAGTGCATGCCTAAAGAAACATTACCAGGATGTCATAAAGGTATAAACGTACTTTACAGTAAGCAACTGAAACTCATCATCATACCATAGTGGACTGGAGTCTTCACATTCATAAAGAGTGTTGCTGGAGGGAAAAAATAATAATAATAACACAAGTATAAAAGAAAAGAAGAAGAAAATAAAAGGAAAGCAAGTCAGCAAACTCTGGGAAGTACGAGAAATACACCTAGAAATGTCATTATGCAATGCAAATGAGATTCTGCCTGTATGTGTTAAGAGTGGTGCTGGCTGTGCAGTTGAGGCTTGGCCAAGGAGGCTGCTGCCCTGCCCTGTAGGGGCTGGGTATGTCTGCTCAAGGGACTTCTCAGCTGACAGTGAAATACAGAGGAAGCTAATGGAACAAAACCTGTAAGCAATGCTTTCCTCTTTCATTTCTTCTAAACATACTTTATATACTCCTAAACACTGCAAGTATTAAAACAGCAAACCAAATCTCTACAGGATTCCTGTCAAGTATAAACACATGCATAAACACAGGATATAATTGAAAAAGTCTTTTCTTAATGAGCTTGTGGGTGCTTTGGTACAGTGCATAAAATATAGATTTGAAATTTTAAGATGATATACCAATTCCCACAGATGGGCTTTGGAATTAAAATTAAAATATATAATATAAATATCCAGCATCAGTTCAGATTCAGGTTACTCAGACTAACACGGAGCCACACCCTACAAATAACAGTGATAAATTTTCTTATCACTCACCGGCGTAGTCATACAGTGTGCATCTTTGTAAAGACAAAAACATCTCAGAGTAAAAACAGGGTCAAATTTTGCTTAGGCAGTAGGTAAAAAGCTCCGATTCACCTAGTCAATCACACACTAGTTGAAATACAGCCCACAGAGCACTTAATGACGCAGCCCAACAACGTGGCATTTCGTGCACAAATGCAAATGAATGGCTTTTTTTCTTCCTTCTTAAACCGCACATGACTTTTATCCTTATTATCTATCTACTGACAGCAAGAAAGTCTTGTTACAGCTAACTAGGAAACAGACTTGCTTGCCAAGAGTCCAATGTTGAACTACCCATGACACTTTAGAAACCATACGCTAGTAAATCATACTACAACATAAAAGAAATTCCTCCTAGCGGTCATCCTGCAAGGAACATGGATATACAAGGTTTCCCTTCCTCCAGTGTCTATTCAGCACATAATGAACATGTTAATAGCTATCCAGTCACAGACTTTTGCCTAAATTATGCACGAAACATGCCAATTTGAAACTGGCTGGTATACAGACTAAAAAGAAACAACATGAGGAAAATAGTTATTTTCACCTCTAAAAGGATAGTTATGTGATAAATTAAAATCATTAATGCAAACCTCATTATTGCAACTACACAGTACTATCGTGTCCATTTGTACTTAATTTTCTTGTGGAAATTACATTATACAACACAGCATATAATCGGTCCTGATTGGGGTAGGAGAGAACCAGTCGTTAACTATGACTAAAATGACCAGTTTTCCAGCGCACTTGTCTTCTAATTAAATCTAAGTGTGGAGCACAGTCATTGAGATATGCTGTAATGATTTGCTTGGAAGTCTTTTTCCTTTTTCCTTTTTTTTTTTTTTTTTTCCTTCTGCTTATCAGTCTGCCTTACACCTCTACCTTACTAGAGCAGGAAGGAACCCCACCGTGCTCCTGGCAGATGCCATGAAGGCCTGCATTACTCACCTCCCCAGCGCCCACACGCAGGAGCACGGCTCAGCTCTCCCTGGTAGAGGATGTAAGAGATATGAAGGCACCCTGATGGATGCCAGGAGACAGAACCACACACACATGGGATGTCAGCAAGGGATGCCACTGCTCCCTCACAGGTTCTGCATCCCCACGTTTGTCGATGGCAAACACAAAGCGCCCACGGGGCAGGACATGAGGAGCAGGGTCAGCAAGCAGGGATGGGGCACAGGCGGCTGAAATCCCCGGAGCCGAGTGCCCGTGGGCCTGCGAGGCCTGGTGCTGGCTGGGCTCCAATAATGGCAGTGCAAATTGAGGCCCTGGGGAGCTGCGAGCGCACAAGCAAGCTTTTGTTCACCAAACCCCAAAATGTACGTGGGAGATCTGGGGGGTTGTTTCCATTTAAATGGCATACATATTTCCACACCCAAAGTTAAGCTGTTTTTCTCGGTTTATTTTATGTCCTGGATGATCTTATACCTGGTTGGAAAAATATTTCTCCTAGCCAGAACAGTGACAACTACGTAAAGTAACAATCGTTTGCTGCTGCACTCAGTGTGTTCATTCGCTTCCCTTCAGAACTTCTGGACAGGGAAGAAAGCGACAAATCCAGTGTAATACACATCACAGGACAAAATAATAAAATAAAATAACAGAATAACAAAATAAAATAAAAATATATTGGGGGGGGAGGGGTGGATGGCAGGAAACAACAGAAAGAGCACAGCTAGAAGTCATTTGAGGGGATGAGCCTTTTCAGTGTAAACACAGCAGCTGATTAGAATGTTCTGATTTTAAAACACTTTTATTATTATAAAGTAAAACAGAATTTTGTACGAAAAGACAGAAATTTTATTCTAGTGGACATAACGGTAGGTATTTACAAACATTCCCTCAGTCCCCACTTCCCACACACATGCACAGATATAAAATTGGGTTACTTCCCTGTAAATAGGCTTAGCTCCTGTAAATATATCTCAGGATTTTAGGTGTACTTTTTCACACTGTAAGATTTCTGTATAGAACCAGTTTAATCTAACTCCCTATGATTATTATTAGAAACTCATTATTTGAGGACATCTATCTTTACTGTAACTATGCACCATTAAGGAGCACAATGCCCATAATTGTTTAAAAAAGCCATGGGGGGTGGGGGAAGGGAGAAGAGGATCAGGAGGAGGGAGAAGGTAAAGAAGGGAGCTTTTGCAATTAGAGCAGCAGCATCTACTCTGCATTTTACCCACTGGAACATTTACACATTAACAAACTAAGTTTAAAGTTTTCTCCATCCAAAATAACAAATGAGTCACTCATTACACTTTCACGTAACACACATATTTTTGTCCTGATGAATATTAAATGTCTTCTTGCTACCACCAGGAAAAAAATAAATGCCCTATTTACTCTATTGCACAGCACCGATACCTCAAAAGAGAAAGACGGTAGCATTTAGTGTGCAGCTAATGCCTGCCATTTTCTAGGCAAAATTCCTTATACCCCCCCCCTCAATTTGTTTTTAAGGTTTGTCGTACACCTGCATGTTCTAAGTCCTACAAGCTGAAGCTCAATGGCACTTGCTGGGATGCAATGGGATGCAGTGCTCCCAACCACTAGAGCCTCAAGCTGCAGCATTTCTGGCAGCTCTAAAACTGGCTAAAAACTACTGCTGGTAATGAGCGACAAGAAATTCCACTATCTCTAAGCTGCTGACATCTTTGCAGAAAAATAAATATGTGCATTTGCCAATTGTTCAAGAAATAACCAAACATATTTCCTTAGTCAGTGGTGAAAATCACAGATCTAAGTGAACTCTAGTGTCAGTTGTCCAGCACTCTGTATCATATGAATAATCAGCTTAGTGATGGATAAAGCATCACCTTATAACTCTTTGAACATTAGTAACTAGTGAAAAATCGAAAAACTTCATTAACTGAGGTGCTGGTTACTCGCAGTCTCTACAAGCTCATGATCAAATATGTTTTACCTCAACTATCCTAAAAAAAAAAAAAAAAAAAAAAAAGGCTTCTCAAACTTCTTAACTACCCATGCCCCAACAAAGACGCACTCTGCACATGGGCACAAAAGTGTGCCATTGTTATGACTGCTATGTTGGCAAACACTGCGTGCCAAATAGCAAGAAGTGTTTCATACTGCTCGCTGCATGGCATTCACAAAGTTCGAGCTTCAGCTCTACTAACACTAATGTTAACCTAGAAAAGAGATAAAATTTCTCAGCTGAATACTGTGCTACCAGTGAAATTACTGGTAGTGCTGAAGTTTGTAAACTGAAAGCAGAAAAATACACCCGTGTCACAGCATAAAGAACTCCTGCACAGGACAGAAGTATAAAATGAAATGAATGCAAGTCAAAGAACGAAATGAAAATCAATGATTAGAAAAGGTTAATTGCTGCATGAACACTTTCCAAAACACAGTTATTTCAGCTTTTATCAAAGGCAGAGAGTAAGAAATAAAAATTATCAGAAATTCTATAAGGACATGAAAAATAACTATCTTTAAAAGAGAGTATCTGCCTGATATTTATGGTACGTTCAATACAGCAGTAGCACACGTATGTAGTTAATGTAAAGCTGCAGATTTAACAGTGGGAAGCTGAAGAATAGGAGTTTGTAAATTAAGCGTGCATTCAGCTAAAAAGCTAGCAAATTTACATTCTCCTTTCACATAACAACAGTTTTGTTAGCTTAAGAACAGCAATTTTCTGACTGCCTGGTGATGTCCAGTTCACATATTGTCACAGGTGACTTTAATCCAAGCTTACTTTCCTAAGAAACAAAGCACATTATTTTCATTTTGAATTTCTCTATTTTAATCCGGTATATTATTTGTCAATAGAGTTTAAAGCTCTTCATTAAACTCCCTATGTATTTTAAATGCAACTAATTTATAGTGAGTGCAGGAAAGGAGTGCTATGGTCCAAAATGAGTTTGCATGCAAGAGCACTGCACTATTCTTTTAGTGCTGCAAGAGGAAACAGAATTGTATTCTTTTACCAAGAATGTATTTCTACAGTACTGTAGATAGCGATATGGTCCACAAATGCCAACAACAAGGGCCTGAAAATAGGATCAATTCTTTTCCTTCTCAGAAACAATCTTGTAAGCATCTCAGTTCCCAAAGACATAAAAGAATAGTTACTTTTCTGAGATCTTTTGATATCTCTTTTCATGGTGGAGCTACCCATGAGTGATGGGAGAAATCTCTTTTGAAAGTAAAAGCGCACCTTCAAGTGTGTTCAGATACATCTTTGCTGTTCCTTTCTGTGTTTCTCAAGTTTCACTTGAAAAGGATGCTTGATTTTTTAAAATTTGGTTTAGGTATCACAATGGGATACCTTATATCAGTCAGAGCTTGCAAACCTTATTCTTCCAGTGCAGAATCTAGCTGTTTCTTTCTGTGTCAACACAGGAGGCTGAAGTAATCAGACAGGTCTAAAGAAGACAGTGGACGTTAACCTGTGCTTTCTCAGAATCTATGATGAGTAAGTTCCTACATTCAGCACGACCATGCTGAGCTGCAAGATATATAAATAGCTACTTTTCATCTAAAAGCACAGCGATCACAGAAGGTTGTACAGTTGTCAGTTCATAATATTTTAAATGATACAATTGTCAAAGATTCATCATTTCTGCATATAACTTTATGCTTTCCATCCACGCTCTGTTGTCACTCCAAAATATAAAGTAATTGCTGGCTCTTCCCCTCCCCGTATCTCCAGAAGAAGCACACACACTGTAACATCTGCTGTGCTCTACAGGAATACCTTCACAGCATCACAGTTCTCATAGGTTTATTAAGTGATAATTCAAGCTGCCTAAAGCTTTGTATTAATTGCTTGCATACTAGAACAGAGAGACAGAGGGAGGAAAAACCTCACAGAGGAAAATAGGGATGCTATTTGTAGCATATCAAAAGGCAGACAACAGTTGCTGTAAATAAATCAGAAACAAACAAACAACAACAAAAAAAAACAACAACAACACAAAACAATCTCGAATGAGAGCACAAAGATACTCTCCTGGCACAAAACTCTATAATCCAGCAGTTCCAGCCCCTTCTCCCATCTCCTCTCATTATTCCTTTTCAGCTTCTATTCAGATCAGCAGGAATTACACAAACATGCATTAGTATTAAGTATTTTATCAAACTGCAGATGAAAAACAAAAAGTTTAATTACAACCCATAGCAGAGAACCATTCATTCAGACCCTGTTTAATTAGATGTGAGACAGCTATCTTAGATCATGAAGTTTGACAACAGTATGCTCTTATTGCAAATAAGATACAGATTACCCAAACCAATTCATCATCACCAAACTATAACCAGCATGACACATGCTCACATTCAAAAAGTATCCCACAAAATCAATTGTGGCGTACATCTTCATGCGCTGAGCGATTCATAAGCAGAAAACAAAACATTTGCTTTAACAGAGTCCATGATGCATTAGAAGTAGAATAAGAAAGGGTTAAAATCAGATATGAAAAGTCCAAGCAGTATGTGATTTCTGAACCTGGAGAGAAAATGGACTCGCATCACCAAAGTTTGCTATCGTATCAAAATAATCTCAGCGTTTTGCTCCCCATCACTTTCAAGATACCTGAAATTTAACTAAATATGCTGGCAATAGCTCTACACTTGAAAGAAACAGAAAAACTATATTCTCAGTAACAGTTAAACAATATGACTGGTAATTGCTGTTTCAATGTTTCATGGCACATTAGACTACACACTTAATAGCATATTATAAAAAATAAAAAAAGCAGCAAGTGACATAACAGTCATCTGCAGTTGCGTTATTTTTAATTATAATGGAGACGGATGAAACTTTTTTTTTCCAAACGCAGATAAAAAGAAAGTTCCGAACGCAGAGTGAAAAGTTGGACTTCCTTATTTGCATAGAGTAACGCAAGGCTTTGTATTGTGCAAATACCGCAGCCGTTGCAGCAAGGCACGTTGCTCACATGGCGCGCCAGGTAGCTCAGCATTAGGAGCTGTTTGACGGGAGGAACAGACACACAACATTGCTATTACCACACTGCGTGTGGCGACACCTCGCAGCAATGTGACTCAGCCAAATGGAAGCGTGAACCCCACGCTCCCACCGCAGCCGGCCGTGCGTGCTGGCAGCCAGCGGTGCTCTCCGCAGCCCTCGCCCTTCCCTGCCCACGCCGCTCCTGCCCAGGTGCTCCGGGAACCGAGCCCGACCAACTATTTCTCTTCCCATTTTACCCTCACTTGTCACACAGTCAGACCAAGATCAACAGGTATTTAGAAGCAATAACAGCGAAGTCTGCTTGTATTTACCAGGTGGCTGCAAATACAAATTATCTTCTGAGAAACATAATACACATCCACGCGCTCTCCTTAACATGCTGATCAGGGGGGTGGCAGGTACAATTATTAAAGGACTGAAAGCTTTAGATTTCCTCTGACCTCCATTACAGCCTGGGACTCTCTGCTCCTTGAAGGATAAGATTGTATTTGTCGAACCCCCGGTAACACACTGCAAGTGGATTTTCTCTGTTCTGCATTAGCTGTCGCCTTTAAAAGGAAAGCAGTTTCACCAAAGGAGAGGTATAAATGTTGCTTCGAGGTTCTGAGATTTACTTTTTTTCTTTAGAAAACAACAACAACAAAATCTTAGGGATTTTTAATGCTTGCGTTTCTCACACACTCTATAAAAATATCATTGACATAAGGTGAAAAGGTCGCATGCCTCATGGAAATGGAGCCAAATGTTCCAGTAAGGATTTTCACCTGGAAAGTATCCTTATATCTACTCTTGTTTATTGGTAAAAATATATATCTATTATTTTTGCAACAACAACAAAAAAAAACTCCAGGCCTTTTCCCAGCCTGCAGTTCCCTGACATGATCTTTCCTAGAAGGAAGATAAGTTTTCACTTAGAGGATAGCATCTCTAGCAGCAAGAGTTTAATACTCTGCAACAATATCGGGGATACGCAATCCTGAATTTACAGCTGTTCAAATTACTTCTATAGCTATACCGTTCATTTTGGAGCAGATGCTTATCTAAAATTCCATATATTTTGGTAGCCATAATATCTGATTTTAAACAGCCTCCAATAAGGCAAAGAACATTGGTAAAAGGAAAAAAAAAAAAAGCCACAAAAAAAGCTACAGTGAACCTGATCCTGGGAACTGGAAACCCCTGTAGCTCTTTAGAGCTGAGCGGTTTTACACCAGCTAAGGACTGAGCCCAGTATCCACAACTCCACTTCCAAGTTGATCTTTTATTTTTATTCCACAGATACAGAGCTTTGCTCTCATCGGCTCTGTTAATAACAAATGAGAATCTCTAATTAGTTTATCCTGAATTATTTTATAGTTATTTTATGCTTTTCCTTATCAGCGACTCAGGGAGGGGAGGGGGGAGTGCTGACTGATCAATTAATCAAGCGTTATTGACACACAATATTCTTCAACATTTTAGAAATGTCTGCAGAACAATTTCCTCCAATCATAAGATCAATGAATCAATGTAAAACCCCAGTAATTAAATTTATCAACTCAGTATCAATACGCCTGGCACTTTATGAAAGTATTATGTGAAGTTTGTTCTCTTAAGGGATATATTGATTGAGGGCAAAGAGCCAAATATTTCTATTATTAGATGTGGAAATGCTAGCTCAAAACTCAGTCTGTTATAAACAACATACAAATGTTTCATATTCACAGATCTCATGCTGATTCTGTACCATTAAACCCACTGCTAACAAGCAGATAAGCCTATTAATTGATGATTAAGATTATGGGAAGATCAGTCATTATATTCAATGCTTCCTGTATGCGTTCATTGAACAAACGTACTGACAGGAACCGTGCAAAATCATTTTCCTCTAGGATTTATATTTTAAAAAAGGAAAGAGCATCTAAACAAAAGCAGATTTCAAACCTCGTTCATGCAGCATAAAACAGCCTTAATTAATTAAATTTTAAAGCTTTGCAGTCTGAAATACTATCAAATCTCTCTCCATTGTATACAGTACTATTATTAACTGAAAGATGAACTATAAAGCCTAAAGATGACACATCCGATAAGAAACAAGGAAACAAAAACAACATCCGAACGTTTGACACTTTGATTTTTAAAGGGCTAGTATGCAAACTATTCTGAATACGTGTTTAGTTACTGTTCCTTACTGTATAGTAAGGTTGTATATGCGTAAGCAAGTAGGGCACCAAAGTTCACGAAGAGCTATTTTGTCAATAGCAAGAAAAAGAGCTGAAGGATTTTTATAATGAGGAAGAAACACAAGTGTTTTTTTCCTCTGCTTAAATAAGAAGTTATAAGGATAAAAGAACAGTTAATGACATCCGATTGTCATTTATCCGTGCGATTCCTGCAATGAAGATATCAGTAACAATCTTCATATTTCTAAGATGCTAGTAGAATAAGAGAACCAGACACGCTGTGTTTTCCCAGATGTTCCAGTAAATAAAAAGCATTTGATTGTGTACAGAAAGTATCTTATTATGAAGGGGGAAATAACAAAAACCCCAAACCCACTACATTCACGTAGGAGTCACATCCTGTTACAAACATCAAACAACAATGAGCCTTTATTACCATGCTATGATTCCTTCATTTCAAACATGATTAATTAGCAAGTATAACACTCACCACAACTCCCACCACGCTGCTGCTTGCTGCCTATTTGCAAATGGGTCTCTAACAAGTATCCATAAGTATTAGTCTCATTTATGACACTGAAGAAAAGGAGTCAAACCATTCTACTGTAAAGACTTCCCTCATCCCCTAGCCAAAAAAAAAAAAAAAAAAGGAAAAAAAACCCACCAAAAAACAAAAAGGAAAACAACAACAACAACACTCACAAACAACACAAGCTTCCCCCTTTCATTCATCCGGAAGGATTCCTTGGCAATGCAAACATAAACTTCATGCAAAATGAAAAACTTTTTAAAGAAGTTGCTAAACAATTAAAATGGTTGAAAAAAAATAAGCATGGGGGAGGGAAAAGATCAGTTTAGACTTTCTTCTTTTTTTTTTTTCCTTCCTTGAATCCTCACTTTACATTCAATTTGAAATATGCTGCTTCTGGTGAGAATGAAAGTATAGTTCACATGTCAAAAATGGAAACAAAAAGAGGGTGAGGAGGGAAAGACACACTTAACAGGACCCTTAGCGTGGTTTAAGCTGTGCAAACAGATGTCTCCAGATGTACCACTCCTGCAATAAACATTACTTTGGCAGTAAAAGAAACTTTGCTTCACAGGGAGGAGAGGTGAAATCAAGATTACAAATACACGAGGAAAAACAAGACTGGGATGAAAGGAAAAAAAAATCTGAGATTGCCTCCTCAAACTGAATGCTATAAATACCATCACAGAAACAACAATGGAAAAAGGCTCAATTTGAAAGCAACAGATGTATTCCTGAGCAAGGAAATCTCCACCATGGAATAACGCACGAGCATGTACACAGGATCTTTAAAACCACAAACACAGAGTGCAAAGGTAAAGTTTCAACGTGAAAATAAAAATTAGGCGGCAGATCTGATACCTCCTTGGTTTACCAGCTCTGTATCACAGATACTTGATGATTTTGTCACGCCTTGAGCTGAGTCATTTTTAAGTGCAAATCTGTCCTATTCTCTCCAGCTTTTTCAATTTTATAAATTTGGGATCAAAAACATCAAAGCAGCTCCCACTTCGGACCTAACTTTTAGAGGATCAATGTGACAAGCCACTGCTTGATAGATGTTTCTCTTGATAAACGACTTGTTCAAAAGAGACATTGTAGCTTTCATTTCCTGGCCACAACACACTTTTAATTTGCAACAGCAGAGCTGCTCGAGTGTGACCAGTTCCCACTCGGCAGCCCTGCAGGACTGTGGCACTGTCAGGCCACATACATGGCACAACAAAAACTCCGTCAGAGCCACATCCCCAGCGAGATTTGCAGCAAAACTTTTCCTCGAGCAGGAATCTGATCACATTTGATTTCTCTCAGAGTGGGCTTTTAAACCCCCTCCCAGCCACCTCCAACCCCTAACGCTGTAGGGAATGCGAAGGGAAGAGGGGAAAAATCCTATCTGGAAATATATACTTCAGTGTTACAGCATATATATACAGCTGCCTGATACTACCATGTTTATTACACACATCCATATTACTGCTACTATAATTATTATTATTATCTGGGAATCGCATTTAACAGTCCAAACCGTCCACACCATCCAATTTCAGCTCTCAGCATACTGTCCGATTCCCGATTTAAAATTTATAAATGTAATATCCTCCTCATCACAAGCAGCAGTCCAATCTGCTCTGAATATATATTACAGCTTTAACATCACAGAGGGAAATCTCCCATCTGGCAATCACATTCGCTCCAACAGCTCTAGGAAAAAAAAAAAAAAAAAAAGGAAAAAAAAAATGTTCCACTCTCGCTCGCTTGCTCTCCTCCTTAAAACATTTCTCAGGGCAAATTATGTGCATCTAAAATAAACAGTCGCCTTATTGATCGCTTCAAAGTCAACAAGTTCTAAATGCAAACTGCAATCAGATCGTTCCCATCGTATAGCACCCGGGATATGTTTAGCAATATAGTCACCTACAGCACCAAAATAGGAGCGTACATTGTGCAACTGCTCTCTCAATCTCTTTCCTGCATTCAGATATGTTATTACGAGAGATCATCAGCCGCACACGCCAGACCTCCCCCTTATCCCAAACACACGCACTCACGCGCGCGCGCTGGCTCCCAGGGTCTCTCTCTCCAGCCTTATTTTTTGCTCCCACACACTATTAAAAGTGAACGTACCCCCCTTTTTGGTTGTACAAAACAGACTAACGGTCACTCCTGTCGTTAGCTCCTTAGCCTTAATTGCACACCCAGAGGTGCATCTCCGCACCGCTGGGAGACCCACTGAGATTCCCCACGCTCCATTTTTGAGGAGGGGGCGGCGGGGGGGGGGGGGGGGGGGGGGGCTGGACCGCGGCCGCGAGCACCGCGCCAGCTTCAGCACTTGATTCCTGCGGGCTGCCGCACATTGAGAACAGAGCAGTGGGAACCAGGCACTCGTAAGTGGGCATGAAATACCACTTCTCCAGCAGCGTTAAGCGCTCAGCCACACTACTATTTTTGTTTGTTTACATGCAAAACATCCCTCCCGCCCCACCCCAATTAAAACCTCCAGTGGATGGTTGCGCTGGAAGTCAAAGGGGGAAAAGCAGCTGGAACTCAAGGAAAGAATCAATCAAAAATCATTAATCTGCAAAGGGAAAAGATGCATTTCAGGCATATATGCATGAGGACATACACAGAGGTGCACACATTCATAGTTACACGGTTTCCCCCTCAACAGCCACCGAGTTTTGCTAATTTACATACCATTGGAGTTCAGTGGTGTGTACAGTGCACTACCAGCAACATGCAACTTTGGGTTTTACAACTGCGATCAATACAACAGACACAACTAATGCTAGAATCAAAGCAGAAATGACAAACAAATGATAGCAAGAGAAAAAAAAATGTTTATATGCACACACAAGTAGAAAATATAGTATGAGACATCAGGTATTTACAACAAAATATTCGCATGCAGAGTCCTCAGTGCGTTATCATGCCATTTAAATTGGTCTTTGCTATTTAGATGCAAAGGAAGTAGATCCCAAAACGGACATACCATAAACACTGGTGCTACTGATCATTTCTTGCTGGCAGCACAAAAAGCTGAATTGGATTTCTCACAAGCAGGAATTCCAAAGGTTGCTTTTCATTAAAGCCACTTTTCCTCTCAGCTATCAAATGTCACTGCCTTGAAACGTGGGCCCTTTCGTCAGGTATTCATTTAACCTACATGCATATAATTAAGTGGGAAAGCAACATCAACAAAAAGGGGATCTCAGATCACAAGAGAAGAAAGAAAGGGGGGAAAAAAAAGCACATGACCAGGAATGCAAGTCCATGTCAATTTCACTCACTCCCATTGAAACTAACAAGAGCTCCAGGGAGGATAGTAATAGGATCAGTGGATTGTATATACCATTAAATTATACATCTTTCTCTCCCTTCCGAGCCAACAATACGCCCACCACGCTGTCCCCCTCCGCGGCGATGTGCTTACATGTTACTGCACCAGCTCCGCTGACACGTCCGTGCCCCCCCGGCCGAGGCACGGCAATTTAAACCCAACTTTTGTGTGGCGAGGTTCTCATTTGCTCTTATTTGCTCCGAAGTTAGTTGCCACCAAGTCCGGCCCCGCGTTACCGACACTTTATTATTTTTAACGCAACTTGAAAATAAATCCAATTAGGAGGAGGAGGAGGTGGGGAGGGAGCTGGCAATAGCGAACTCTTAATCTGCCTACTATTGTTGGCAATGATCAAGGAGGAGAAACCATGCACCGCGGCGGTGGGGCTGGACTTCGCAGACTGCGCTCGGGAGAGCAGAGCGGAGCGGTTCATAGCAAGCAGCGGCCGCCAATTACACAAAATACTTCGGGCACGGCCGGGAGCTTAAAAATACACGGCCGTCTCGGAGAGCTTTACGGCTAAATAAAATCTAACACGATAGGAGGAAGACCGAAAATAATAATAATAATAATTTAAAAAAAAGGAAAATAAAGATCCTCTTACCTGGAGATTTGGTTCGAGCACCCGATAGGTTAGAGCGGCATCGATCCGGTGTGTTTGCTGATGAATGGGGGCTCGAGATAAGTGAAGGTGCCTATGATTTGAAATCATTCCAAGTTTTTGAAGGGAAGACTGACTGCAGCCTCTGCCATGTTGGAATTTCAAACCCAAAACAGCTGCTTTGCAAGGAGCCAGCATGCCAGCAGCTGGACGCCTGCGCAGAGCGCCGCCGAGCCAAATTCAAATCACTTTCACGCGAAGAGCCAAAGATCAGTTTTCAAAGGGGGAGCGGCGCGGGGGGCGGGAGCGCTCCGCGGCTCTGCGCTCCGGGGCCGCCGCTCCCCGCGGAAGGCTGCGGGGCGGCCTCGCTCCCGCTCCCCGCGGCGGCGGGACGGGGCTCGCGGGCTGCCCCCGGGTGCGGGTGCGGCGGCGGCGGCGGCGGCGGCGGCGGCGGCGGGGGGGAGGGCCGGGGCCTAGCGGCGGCCCGCGGCCACGGGGCAGGCGGACGCGCGGAGATGCCGGCGGCGGAGGTCGCCCGCCCGCTCCGCCCCGCCCCGCTTCGCTGCGGCCGCCTCGGGCCGGCTCCGGGGGCGCGTCTCGGCTCGGCCTGCGCGGCTGAGCCCCCTCGCCGTCCGCCCTCCGCGCCGCGGAGCCGGGGCGCGCCGTCCGCCGCCGCCTCCTCCCGCCCGAGGAAAATGGCCGGGCGAGGTGACCCGGCTCCTGCCGGCTGAGCCCGGCCCGGGTGGCAGCGAGAGCCGCGCGGACTTGCGCCGTGCCCGCGCCTCGCCCAGGGAGCTGCCCGCGGGAGCCGGGATGCGGGCGGCCACACGTTGCGGGTAGCCGGGAATGGCCGAGGGGCCCCGGCAGCCACACCTTCCTCGGCCGGAGCTCCCGCGGCCCCGGCCCTGCGGGGGGATGGCGGGCGGCCGGCGGCACGGCCCGCAGCTGCCGGGGACTCCCTCGCATCGGAGGAGCTTCCCGGGCTCCGTTAGAGGGGCTGTAATGCGGCCCCTTGGCGCTGGCAGGAAGGTGTGAGGTAGCCGAGCGGCGCGGACCGGGCCCTCCCTCGTACACACACCGGCAGTGCTGTCTGGCACACAGGGTTATTTCTGCTGCCCACCCATCCTCTGTGCACGCCGTGCCAGGGCACCACCACAGTCCGAACCTGCAGGCGAGGGGAGGGGAGGGAGGCTGGCTCACCTGTGTTCCACTTCACACCTGGAAGCGTGCCATGCTGCCCTGGTGCTGCTCCTGGACTCTGGGTTGGGGTCCTCCTTCAGCTTCCATTTCTCTTCTCCGGGGCCTGCTGATGTGCTCAGGGTACTTCGGAAGGGGTGTCTGTCTGCCCTGCATGCAGAAAAGCTGTATCATGTTTTGTTAGTAAGAAAGGAAGATGTGCTGGGAG
The DNA here is from genome assembly GCF_038088225.1 of Cyrtonyx montezumae. Lineage (NCBI taxonomy): Eukaryota > Metazoa > Chordata > Aves > Galliformes > Odontophoridae > Cyrtonyx > Cyrtonyx montezumae. The sequence goes on along the minus strand of NW_027072078.1, from coordinate 19,804,614 downwards.
TATATGCTGTGGAGGAGGCAGAGGAAACTTGACATAGGGGCTTAGCATCTGGAGGAATGGGTACGGGCTGCTCTTCTGCTTAGTTTCCTTGAAAGCAATACAGTAGGCCTAAGTAAGACTCAGAAGCAGTTACCAGCAGAAGCTACAGTGAGCTGCCTCAGCCAGTCTCTGTCGTACTGAGTAATGGAAGAAGAGAACTGTACTGGAAGGCCTGACTGATGTGTTCCATGAAGTGATTCAGTCAACTCAAAAGGATTTTCACCAGCTGAAAACTGCAGGGAAGCCAAAGCCCCTCAGGTGATATATCTGTGCCTACAGCTTAGAAATGAAAGGAAAGCAAATATAGCTGGACAAACTCCTGCTCATTAAGGGGTAGTGAAGGTGTCCCTGGCTCACTGAGGGTATCACTTGGACTGCTTCACGAGGAGAGTGCTGCTGGTGCAGTGACAAGATGTCCTGAAGCCAGAAGATGGTTCTAGAGCAGCAAGTTTATACTTGTGAAACTGCTTTTCTTTCCCATTGTCTCTCAACTAAAAATGTACACTTGAAAAAAGTTCAGCAGATTATTGGAATATAGAGTTATTTCTAGAATGTGAGACATAGTGGTAGCAACAGAAGCCTTATAGAAATCACTTCTAGCCACCCAGAGCAGGTGAGAAATCCACCACAACACTGCTACAGCCCCATCTTTGCAGGCAGTAGTCCTTTCTGGTTCTCACTGACCAAGCTACATGTGTTATTATACTTAGTCGTCCCTGATGCTGAAATCTGCAACACAGCACATTGCCTCTGCCCGAGTTGCCAGCACTGAAAAGAAGTCACGATCCCCAAGGTTATGAGATTGGGCTAAAAACTACACCATTAAACATAAAAATGATCATTTTTGTCTTTGCTCTTTTATGCATCAGGGTTCCTTTTCCCATTTCTTTTCCCAAAACTGTGGCAGTATACCCTTTTCCTGATTTGAAAGATGGGTTTCTTACAGAATTACAGAGCTACACAACTTGTAGTAGTATGAAAACAACAGCTACCATCATAAGGCATAGGGTGCAAACATTATTAGATGAGCACCAGTGCTTTTGAAATTTTCTGACCAGTGAAGAATACATTTATCAATCTTAGTATTGTATTAACCTCAGTATTTTTATTTTATATACCTATATTTTTCTTCCCTTAAGGCTTCTCATGCCACATTAAAATAGCCGGAGTTGAAACAATAGCCACGCAGTATGTTTGTATGGGTTGACATTCATCTCTGTGCAGAAGGTCAACGTAAGGCTTACGCACCATGTTAAGTTCTTATTTTGAGTTCTGAATTAGGCTGAAGCAAAGGCCTTGTTCAGCTCATCTGTTCTGGGGATGAATTCCACTCTTTGTTTAAAATGCTACCGAACAGTCTTGAGCCTTTTGAATGGGAAATTCTCACAGACTTTCAAACTGGGAATGCCACTTTGAGCCTATTTCAAGATCTAGGTGAAACGTTCAGAATGAAATTCAAAACCACATGAAACTTGCCTGGCTCCGGGTTTTGTTTCAAACTCCAAACTCAGACCAGGCTCCTTGAAAGGTTCACAGACCTTTTCAGCAAACCTAGATTAATAACATTTAATCCATTTGAATTGTGAAAGCAAAACAAAACAAAACAACAAAAAATCCCAGAAACAGAACAAGCACATCTATGCTGCTGCGTCAGTTCTCCCAGGGGTGCTGATGGGATGTGTGCATAGTAGCTAATAGTGTATCTTGTAAAGGTTTTTAAGAGCTATAATAAAAACCGTGGTGTTCCGTGAAACAGTCTTGCCTTGCTCTCTCTGTGCTGGGAAATTCCCTCACTCTCCCACTGCTGAACTTCTCATGGGGCAACACAGCTACAACTGCCTACTCAGATGAGTTGCAAATACTTTTTTTTTTGTTCAGTGGTGTGGTCATATAAACTATTCTTGCCCTTTGTTAGGGACACGACTGTTTTAAGAGCTCAGGCAACTCAAACCAAGCTTCTCAAGTGGCACCAGATCCCATGTGCTGGCACATTTCCAGAAAGTGTGGCAGGACAGACCTTCGTGGGTCTCCTCATCAGCTGGGAAATGTTGAAGAATTATACCTGCTGCCTTTTGGAGTGTCAGCATGGTGCAGTGGCTGCTGCAGTTTGCTGGAGCTGGGAATCCCAAGAAACAATTACACCTGGATGGACTTTGTGTCAGTGCAGATTAGAAGTAATTGCTTCTTTCTTGCATATAGGCAAATAACACCTTGTTGAACCAATGCCCTAAATGTGCCCTCCAGCAAACAATGGGACAACCAATGGGTCAAAGACAGAGGGCGAATGCATGGGAAATATCCATGAAATGTTACAAGGTTCTTCCCAAGTGATTGCAAAGGAAGAATTCCTCCCTGCCAGCTTATTGCAATTCTGCACAGTTAGACTGGAGCTTCAAACAAACCCACGTCCCAGGTCAATGACTAAGCCAGGAACACACAACATCTTCTTTGAATCCTTCAGCACACAGCGTGCCAGCTAAGGTACTGGGCAGTACCTAATATCACAGAAATCACTTGACCATATGCTTCACTAAATATTACTCCTGGCTGTTTCAGAAAATAAAAGGTTTATGTTGAGCACATCTGCCTGCTGTTGTCCACAGTGAATTTTTGCATTTTCTCTGTGCTGATGTAAAAACTGATAACTTCACAAGCTGCAACCATTTTGGGTTAGTTTCAAGGATTTTGAAGATAACGCATTTCTGATACTTTTGTTCTTGTTTCTTCATTTCCACTTCTGTGGAAAGGGGGATGAGGTCCTCTTGATTTCAGTGAGATTTCAAGCCAGACCCTTTATTGATCATTTTTGGTTGGTTTATTATTTGATGCTTTTGGCATCACAAAGCTATTGGTCACTGAAGTCACTTCCATTTTCCATTTTAGTCCTAGAGGAGAAATTGTTCACAATATCCAACAAAAATATTCATTTAGCAAGTGCTCCGTGTAAAAGAACAACATATAGATGTTTGTCACATAAACATCTGACAAGACCTATGCCTTCTGGCATTTCTTGAATTTTGAGTGCTTAATACTTTTACTTCGGTAGCAAATGCATTTTTAATACCATTTCTTTCTCTCTCTCCCTTTTTTTTTTTTTTTGGTAAGCAAACATTAATACAGAAAGTCCCTCTTGGGTAACTATGGGAAGGAGTTGAATGTTTTTATGGTTTTTCTCCATCTCCTTTTATTTTTCACTGTGCTGTTCATTAACTGGATAAGAACCATGCTAATCCCTGCCATTAGCTTTAACAAATATATAATGTTATTTTCATTATTTGAAATAGCCCTTTCCCATTTAAATTAGAGGAAGATGAGGTCCCCACTTGAGGCCGGTATGTTGAGAAACATTTGACCATGACGATGGAATACCAAGGCTCAGAAAAAACAAAGCCATTATTTCTCCTTTCCCTATCTCTAACTCCTTACAAGTATTATTTTTGTCTTTGTGCCAGCATCTCTCTCATTTACTCCCTGAGTCACAATCCTTCCCAGATGCTTCCCTATCTAGTACAAGTTTAACTCACAAGTCCTTCTCCTGAACCACTGTCACATTTTATGACCTTCGACTTGTGCTTTTTACCTGTGCCCAAACACATTTTCCTTTGTTTCTTTCCCTTCCTTGAAGGTCCCCCTCTTCTGCATTCCAGTCAAGCTGATTCTTATTCCATGTTGTCCAGTGATTTGCAGGAAGAAGGCCAAGAACATCTGATAGACACCTTTATTCTCTTTGTGTTTAGCACCACTGGCAACTGAAAAGAGAAATCTGAGAGCAAGTCCGGCTCAGATCTGCAAGCCCCAGGAAAGAATACATCCACAGCAGACAGAATCTTTGAAGAAGCTAGTAAATGAAATATGCAAACAATTTTGCAGAGGATCAGGTTTCTCCAGTCTGAGGAAGACCTTCATAGGATGGTGAAGGAGGAATATTTCCTTCCCAAGCATTGAGTCCCACTGTAAGCAAGTAGCTAACAAAATATCTCAAAAATATCTTAACACAAGAAATACTGATTTTCCCTCAGTGTATTCTGAGAATCAGCTGACCATAGTTGCTGGAAGTTTTGAAAAAATAGCCCAAGGCAGATATTTGGCATGAAAATTGCTGCCCGGTGGTCCATGTTCAACAAAGCTGTAAGCAACTGGAAAAAGGTTCTTATAATGAAGACTTCACTCAAAGTGTCCCTCTCTTACAGCCTACAATTAATGATTACCAGTAATAAAAGTGTATTTTACTCAGTGCGTAATACTTAATGATTTAATTTAGTAAGTCCCTAGAAAGAAAAAAAAACACTTTGTTTTGGAGGGGAAGTGGGGAAGCAAAAATTAAGCAATTGCAGGCTTGCAAAATTGCAGCCAATGTCACACTTTCTTTCCAAGCACTCTATATGCTGTTCTCAGAAACATTTTGTATCTCATTTCCAAATGCACATTACAAAATCTCCCATTTACTTTACAGATGAATGTAATTAACTTTGGGATCAAAGAAAAGAAAAACATTTAGCAGAACACTGAAATTGCTGACAAACACACACGTGCAGAGAAAATAGTTCATCTAATAAAATACTGTAGGTTCTACATGTCTAATAAAATACCCACAAGAGTTTATTTACTGATTTTTTTTATCAGGTTTTTACCCTTCTTTTCCTTTTCCGAGGTTCCTTTACTCAGAGACAAATATCTTGCTCTAAGTAACACTGTTACATCACAGTACTGATCTCCACAGAATAAAATTCCTTTTATAATAAAATTAAGACAATGTGTATAACTTCCTGCTCTAAACATGTCTTTAACACTGATATGGGTACATTTAAATCATGAAACAACATTACCGATATATCTCTGCAGTCATCTCTAATAAACTTTTTCAAACAAGTACATTTGTATCCATTCTAGCTAAGGATTCATCTTTTAAGAATGCTGTGTTTGTGAGCCTTAGTCAAATATCCAAAATAAAATCCCTTTTCAACACTCAAAAGCAACAATATATCAGACAAGTAAGCCCTACATGTTATGGAAAAAAAGTGAAAAAAACTATTCAAACTTCAAACATATCTACTCTGATTATCAGAGTAACACTGATCTTCTATATGACATTCTTCAATTGCAAGAAATAAATTGTCTCACTTAGGAGACAAAGAAGTTAATAAAGTAAATTAATGTAGTTGGGTTTGGTGCTGTCATTGAGAACATCCCTTCCCACTGCCTGTAGTGTATAACGAAATCTTGCTAACTTGTACTTCTAACTTCCTTAGAAAGTTCAGATTTGCTGAATGCACAGCACTGGCTGCAATCAACAAGGCACTTAAGCATGTGCTTAATTGTGTGCACATGAGTAATCACATTAAAGTAAATGGAACTCAAACGCTCAAAGTTAAGCACACACTTAAGTGCTTTGCTGGATCAGGGCCAGAGCATGACAACTTGCAGGTCATCCTAACTGCACAGTAAGAGATCACAAACCTTAAATATCCTGTAAAATCCTCCTCCACGCTTCAAATCAACAGCACCAAAGGCAAGGACAAAATACAGTAATAAGGAGCTGCTGCATTCTTTTCTTCTGCTACAACTCACTAAACTGGCAGCGGCACTTATGATATAGCAAATTACCAATACAATAAATTCTCTTAATAAGTATCCATAAAATTACAATTTATTTTAAAGATCATCGTTTGTAATTCTATTCTCATAAGGCCATTAGACACACGGGTCTTTTTAATTTTAAAAGACCTGCTAATAGTTCTCACAAAAGAATTTATTCAAGACCTTGACCTTAAATTGATAAAATTGCACAGTTTAATCAGAATTAAAGATGAGTCAAAGTACTGTACAATATTATCATGGAGGTCAACACGGCCCTTCAGCAGCTATGCAGAGGATGCTGTTAGTGCCACCACCTTGGGTACCTACGGTTCTGAATCTGGGGATCTAAGGATTCTGAATTAAACATTTGTACTAAATGTCTTCTACCAGTTGTTATGCTGAAGAGTCACAGAACTGGTAATACTGGAGGGAGTGATGTTTTTATCTTTCCAGGCAACTGAAAGGACTGAAAATTTTTCTAAGAACCTTTTCAATTCAATCTCACTTTTTTAAATTAAAAATAAAACTTTCATCCACTGTGCTTGCTAAATACTCTGTCATTTAGTGTTCTGGCCCAGTAATGCATTCTCCAGGACCCGTTTCTTTCTTCAATAATCAGAAATTTGGTTTTTTGTTGTTTTATGATTTTGTTGTTGTTTTGTGTTGTTTCTGTTTGTTTGTTTATGGTAGGGTGAGAAGCTATATTTTGTATCCAAATTTGTCGATTTTTGATAATATTCAGATATAGGGAGCTGCTATATTTTTTCCTCTCCACATAAAAAGCCTCTCCACAAAAATTAGCAGGGTGAAACAGTAAGTAAGGACACCTTGCCAAGTCTGGTTTTCTACCTATCTACAAAGAAGTATTCACACTTCTGATGACTGTGAATGTCCTTCTGTATCTCTCTCTCTCTTTCTTAATTAGGATGAACAGAAAAATCCCTCTCTGTACTGAGTGTTTGTGTTGGGGGAGGGGATGCTAAGAGCCAAAAGCACATTCCAAGACAATTCTGAACTCATTTACAGGGATGAAAATCTGGAATTAATCCATTGAGTTTAAGAGACATGTTCTGGGTTTGCATAGATGAGATCTCACATATAAAAGTAAAATCGGAGTTTTCTCCTCTGACATTCACGTGGCCCAAACCAGAAATGTTTCCTGAATAAAAAAAAAAAAAAAAAAGAAAGAAAGAAAGAAAAAAAGAAAAAAAAAGACAAAATCATCCACTCAGGAACACTAGCATAATTCCACTGAAGTCATTGGAGCTACAGTAATTTACATTAGCTGATGATCCAGACCAAAGTATATAAAAGTTTTCAGAGTAGGCTTCTTTCATTTAAAATTGCATTATGTTAGGTGCACTGTTGATGCTCAGAATTAATGTGCAAGTTGTTAATCTCACTAGACCTGGATTTAAAATTAGACAATGCAATAATTAGTTTGGCACCATCATTCTGCTACCCAGAGGGTAATAATGTAGGTCATAAAATACCAGTGATCAGCACAACTTTCCATGCAAAACAAAGAATCTATATTGGGAGGGAGGAGAATAGGAAGGAGAGGCATTCAGAAATTGTTTGCTAGCGCAGACCACACTGAGCTGTGAGGTACTGTACCACTGCACAAGATGCTGTGTTGCATACATCTACTTCCATTTTTTTTTGTTTCTCAACTCCCAAGTGTACAGATGATTCTGTGGGGTATAATTGGCTCAAAGATAACTGCGAGCTCTCTTTCTGTACTATTTTTATTCTGGGTACTCATTATTCTTCATGTCTTTATTATTAAAAAAAATCAGAAAATATTTTTCTTGTATTATTCCCTCCATTATTTTTCTTTTTTATTTTGTTTAAAATATAAATGTAATGCAGAGTAACCGGTTTAAAAACATACAAAAGTGCAACGCTGTAGCATATGTATCTTGATTTGTTTTCTTGACAAATGACTACTGGCTACATCAATAATTCAAAGGGAGAAACAATGAAAATACAGAGGAATTACATTTGTATACTTCTTTCTGTCCTGTCAGTTATTCTTGCTAGGCTTTTGTGAAAACATAAAGAAAATTAGGAAATCATCAAGTCTGAAAGATTGACTCAGTGAACACTGGCTCATGTTCCATACTTCTAAATGGCCAGAATGCTTAAATATACCTATTTTGGGTGTATCTCATACATACATCTCTCTAATAACGGAACAATATTGTATTAGCTTTTGTACGATCACGCTGTGTTCATGTAAGATACACACTGGAGTGAAATGAAGATAGGATGAGAACATCTATAGAAAGTGTGCATATGTCTAAAGTGCTTCTGCACCTCTTGTACACACACTGCTAGAAAGAGCACATTCGATGTTACAGATGCATATATTCATAAATCATTTAAAGTTGTGCTTTTCATGTGATGTGAGGCACGGATACAAACTTGCTAATGATAATTATAGAACTGATGCTGATTTAGTCATTTCAAGAAAGCCATGGAGGCATAATTAGTGTCTGAATGGCCTCAATATTGCATTATTAGGAGGCTAGGGTGAAACTTGAAATGAGAACATCAAGGCTGATAAAAGAAAAGAAAACATGAAATACATACATAATTCATTCAGAGATATTATAAAGGTTTATAACCAGAAACAATAATTTGCAGAAAGCATCTCATGTACTGGAGCCAACTGTAATAATTTGGTCAACCTGTTTAAGATCAAATAGTATTCTTAGCTATTCTCAGTGGTATCTTTCTAATAAAGTAGCAGCAAACAGACACTGTTTGCTTCTGGTCACTTTTAAAGAATGTTCACTTTATCAGTGGGGACTTTAATCTCAAGCTTCATAGAGTACAAAAAGAACATTGATCCCACTGTTTTGTCCTCTAGGCCATGAGGCATGCACATTTTTACATTCATTTGTCATAAATAAAAATACATTTTGCCCTTTGAAAATACCAAATGCCAGCTTTTAAACAAAATAATTTTCCATCATATTTTTTCCCGTTCTTTTAACATTTCCATCACATTTTTTCTTCTCTTCCTTTTATCCCAGACTCATTCCAGACTCATTTCCTCCATCTATTAATGCCTCTCTTCCATTTTAAGTACTCACAAGAACTTTGCAGAATTCCTTGTTTTGGACCCTGTCCACAGTAGCAACTGTCTGGGGATTCGATGTGGTAGTTTGAATTAATCAGAATGATTAAAAATCCTCTTTCTATTTTTTTTCCTCTCTGTAGGCTACAGGATGTACAAATCTTATCACTTTACCCAAGTTAGACAAAGAAATACGTGACATCATTTGGGTTTGTCCAGGTCTACAAATCTAAGGAACTGGACAAAACCCATTCTTTATCATTTACTTCAAATGCATCTTTTCTTCTTTATTTAAGTAGATTTCATATGTGAGAGTATCTTGGAATTTCATAAATTCTCTTACAGAAACAAATTCAGTTGTCATTTTTCCATACTCGTTTGAAAATAATATATACATGTTTTTCACTTGCTTTGTGATGATCTAAAGTTGCCGCTATCAGAAGTGTGATCAGTAGCTTCTGCTAATGTTCAGTGAATCAATGGTCTGTATCTAATTCCCCACAAAGGAAGAACAGGACTTGTCTTCTCCAGATCTGAACAGGCAGTTACTGCATATGGTGAGAGGGTCCTGCTCCCAGGCTCTGCCTAATGCTTAGTTCAGGCCACTATAGCTCCTTTCTCCTCCCCAGGTAGTTTATTTTTCTTTAAAATATGTGTGGATTGTTTTTTGTTTTTTTTTTCTTTTTTTTTTTTTTCCATTTTTCCTTTGATGGAGCCATGAACAAACAACAGCATCTTCTCAATCAAAACTGTAGAAAGGTCTCAAATTCTGCTTTTGTTTGCTAGTATCTGAAAGAGCCCTGTTGGTTAAAAAGCTCATTAAAGGCTACGCAAGGAAGATATGCATATCCCGTATCCTCTCTCAAAATATAAAATGTTTTGATTAAGGGAAAAAAATAAAAGGAATGTTACTAAAGGATCTGTGGCTTTAATTTTAGTGAGAGACACAGATAGAAGTACACTTTTTAAGTTCTGTGGTGAACAAGGTTTAAATACATTATTTTCTTTCATTTTCACATAAATAAAATAGAAATATTAAAGTACTGTATCAGCTTGCAAATACCAACTTTGGAGAAAAGTCATTGACAAGATAACATTCATTAATTTGAAACTACTGGCATAGATCCCAAATGAGCAGACAAGAATATCCTTTCTTTCCAACTCATCTTTTTACTTGGTGAATAGCATAGTTCATTTCATCACAGCCTCCTGTGCCTCACTGAGTTTGTTTTGAAAGTCTGAAGTTTATATAGGATAAAAGAATATTGCAGCCATGAGTGATAAGGATGATTAAGAAAGATCAGATTGTGACAGATAGGAAGCAATCCTGAAAAAGGAACAAGCTCCTTACTTCTCATTGACTTCAGCAGTTATTATACATGCAGCACTAGAGAGAACATGGTATCTAATTCTCTTTATACTTCCTGTACTTCCTACAGGTATCCCGGTTTTGGACAGGGCAGCAATGCAATTGCAGGCCCCCCAGTGAAATCTGCCCAGTTTTAAGGTTGAGCAAGACATCTTATGTTGTGGAATATCTTTTTAGCCAGTTTGAGTCACTGTCCTGGTTCTCTTCTCTCCCAGCTCCTTGTGCACTCCAGCCTCTTTGCTGGCAGGGCAGCATGAGAAGCAGAAAAGTCCTTGATTTAATGTCAGCACTGCTCAGCAACAGCTAAAGCATCACTGTGTTATTAACAGTATTTTCATCTTAAATCCAAACCATTGTTCATAGGAAGAAAATAAACTGTGTCTCAGCCAAAATGAGAACAACTATTAATCTTTAAATTTAAAGGAGGCATAATCATGGGAGCAAATGCAAGGAAGGCCTAGATACACGACTGCGTCTACAAATCAGCTAGCTAGATAACTAGTTGGTTTTCTAGTAGTAAAGCCACTCAGTTTCATTTTCACAAATTTTGATATATTTATACTTACTACTTTCTATAACCTTGACAACATTTGTAGTAATTTTTGAAATCTAAAAAAGCATATACAGCAATGCAACATGATTTAAAATATACCTACTGGTTGTATTTTAAGTAAATAACCAAATTCTGATTGAAAAGCCACACCATAAAACTGGAGGTGAAAGTGAGTTCTCTTTCATAATCTTGGCCCTGATACTATTTTTGGACTGTAAAAATATTTTACTACTTCATTATCCACCATATTTCCAGTAGGTTGAACTGCCCTTTGCAAGCTCTGACCCAAGAAGGTAGGTATCTAATGCAACCTGGCCAAATATGATTCCCATAGGTAAGGCTGGAACCAGTGGGAACATGGGAAACAGTGAAGACTTACCCTGCGTAGAAGAGGATCATGTCAGGGAAGATTTAAAGAAATTGTACTTGCACAAGCCTGTGCGACCTGATGGGATTTTCCCCATGAGCACTGAGGGAGCTGGTCAGTGTCATTGTGAAGCCACTCTTGATTACCTTAGAAAGGTCATGGCAGTCAAGGGAGGTTCCTAAGGACCAAAAGAAAGCAAATGTCACTTACACAGGGAACTACAAGGCAGTCAGCTTTGCCTCACCTCGATCCCTGGGAAAATGGTGAAGGAAATAATCCCAGAAGCCATTTACAGACATATGAAGAACAAGAAAGAGATTCACAGTAAACAGAATGTATTTACAAAGGAGATGTCAAGCCTGACAAATCTGATAGCCTTCTACAATGAAATGACTAACTTGCTGGATGAGTATAGAGCAGTACATATTGTTTATCTTGCCTTTAGTAAGATTTTCAGCACTGTCTCCTAAAACATCCTCACTGACAAATTAATGAAGCACAGATTAGATAAGTGGACAGTGAGGTGACTGGAAGACTGGCTGAACTGCTGGGCTCAAAGGGTTGCAATGATCTGCTCGAAGTCCAGGCGGATGCCAGTCACTAGCAGGCCACCCTAGGGCTACCCCAGGTTTTTAAACGAGTCATTATTTGATGGGTGATGGTGCAGAGTGCACTCTCATCAAGTCTGCAGGGAATAAAATACTGGGAGGACTCACTGATGTACTAGGTGGTTGTGCTGCCATTCAGAAGGATCTGAAATGACTGGAAAAATGGGCCAAGAGAAACTTCATATAGTTCAACAAAGAAAAATGCCAAATCCTGCATCTACATGCATGAAGGACACACTGGGGGCCAAACAGCTGGAAAGCAGCTCTGCAGAAATGGACTCTGAGACTGTCAAAAACATTTGAACACAAACGTCTCAGCAAATTACACCAACAGCATCCCAGGCTGGGCTGGGAAGAGCACTGCCAGTAGTCTGACCGAGGCAGTGCTTCACCTCTAATCTTCTCTATTTAGAGTGCTGAGTCCAGCTCTTACCTCTTCAGTACAAGAAAGATATGGCCTTACTGAAGAGTCTAGAAAAGGGCCAAGAATGTAATTAAGAGACTGAAGTATATTTCTTATTAGGAGATGGTGAGAGAACTATGACTAATCAGCCTGGACAAGGGAAGGCTCAAGGGGATCTTAGTCTGTAGTCTGTATAAATATCTGATAGGGGGGAATAAACAGAATCAACTCTTCTGATGACAGGGAGCTTTAACTCTGCCCATAGCAGGGAGTTTGAGCTCAATGATCTTGAAGATCCCTTCTAACCTAAGCCATTCTATGATTCTGTGATAAAGATAATATAACTAGTTGTACTTCACATAAGGAGAAGAGGCAATGGGCACAAACTGAAAAACAGGAAATTTCATTTAAATGTAAAACCCCACTTTTTTACTTTTAGAACAGCCATACTTTGAGGAAGGCTGCCCAGTCTCCAGCCTTGGAGATACTCAAAATCCACTTTGACATGCCCTTATTAAGCACTGAGTGATAGTTTACCCTTCTTTGTGGCGGGTGGTTGGACTAGATAATCTCCAGAGATACCTTCCAACTTCATCCAATCTGTATGTTTGGCCAGAAAAATAACAATATTTCCCTTATTAACGTTTAAGATCCATTCACTACATTCAAAAATCAATAAAGAACAAGATAGGCTGAGAATGGGTAAGGAATATCCAGATTTTTTAAACTCCTTGACTTCACTGTAACTTTCTCTAAATTCATCAGCAGTCAGCAATACAGTTATCATAACGCTACTACCACTAATTACTATTTCTATGTTATTATTATTATTATTGTCATCTTAATTACTGCTGAGATTCAATGGCTTGTCTTTTCAGCTTCACCAACTGGCTAGAACAAATGTTGTGTGTTTTGGGATAACAACTGTATTCATTTGTGCATATTCTATATTTAATGTCAAAAGATGTGATCTCAAGTAGTCTAAACGTATAGAGGCATAATGCAGTGGGTGTTGTCTCAAGAGGGTCTTATATGATAAATTCTTTCACAGAACTGGCTCCAATTACAAACCTTCATGCGCTTGGCAACTATTTCCAGTTGAAATTGTGTTATTACCTTGTGAGTGGCACAATGCCACTCTAGCAGATGGGCATCAGTATAGGCATGCCAGAGAACTAGAACGTGCACTGAGTTTGACTATTAGGGCCCATCTACTTTATAAGTGCCTATAAATTTGCATCCTGGTTGAAGGGAGTTTGTAACTGCAACTCCATCTCAGTTTGGCATTAATTTTGATGTTCTCAAAATGCTTCTGATATTACTGAAGATGACATTTTTGTTTGTTTGTTTGCTTTCTTGGCAAATAAGGGATGTGATTAGCAAGGGTACATGGGTGAGGGAGAATGTATTACAGTCTTCCAATCTCCCAGTATTCCGTTGGGAAAGCGTAGAGGGATGTACACAAGTACAACTGCAGCCAGGGTGAATTTTCTTATTTAATATAATAGCTCAACTGAGTGTGGAAGGCAGATTCATGACCTTTCATGCTACAGAAGTGTGCATATACTGCAATTTCTTCTGAATAAGATTGCTAATGTTTCAAAGTGCTATAAGGGTCTTTACTTCTCCCTTGCAATTTTATTGACATTTTTCTCCTACTTTTCATTTGTGCTATAGTCTAAATTTTACACTAAATCATTTAAGTTTGCTCCAGAGAGGCTGCAATGCTGCTCCTAGACACATTGCCATGATCGTATATTCTTAAAAAGCTTATTCCTGGTATAGAATAGGTAAAAAGCTCTCAGCAAATGCACTGCAGTTAAACTCATTTGCCTGAGGGAATGAAATCAAAATACTTACTTGTATTAAGATGCAACTCCTACAACTATGGATAAAATAATGTAGATACAATTTTGCTTTGAAATATAATACATACTTTTTTTCCCCCCAATAATTTGTGTGTGGACAGGGGAAAAGAATTATGTACATGCAGAGTTTCACGTTTGTTCAAACTGTATGTTCAGATTTCAGATCCAATTGTTAAGTTGCTGTATCTTCACAAAACTCAACTGGTACTAGCTTGCATCAAGACAGTATCCACTTCTTTGGATGTTTCAGAGACTTTTTTTATATTTTGGAAAACATTTGTGTATTTAGAGTTGAATTCAGCTTGTGCTTAATTCCATGAAGTCCAGATCTCAGTTTCAACAAGTATTTAACCTGACACATGGCTAGCCAATATCCCTGGAAGTTTGTCATTACTGTGATTTAGATATAAAACAATGCACAAGATTGTATGAGCTTTATAGCAGAAAAGTTGTTTTTGGACTTGACAAAACCTATCAATTTACTGTCTAGTTTTTATTAGTTATGTCTAGTTACGTATGAGTTGTCTTTTTTATCACTAAGCATTCCCTTTCAAAATCATAACAAAAAAAGATGTTGAGGAGCCCAACTCCATTGCATAGTGTTGACTTTGAGTTTTATGGTGTCAGTCTGCTTGTGTCAGCTGCTTGCTCCTTATGAGTATCTTGTTTCTGTGACATAGTATAAATAGTATAAAGATGTTATCAGAAACTGTAAGACTAATAATTAATGCCCTGCACATACTTAAAAATGCCCTAGTGATTCAACAGTTCACTACACCATATTTCATATTTGCAGCCTAGGAATAAGGCAAACAACACTGACCAAAAAAGTCGTCATTTTACTGTGAAGTTGCTGTTAATGAATGAGCTACTCCAGAATGGATACACATTATGTGGCAAAGATTATAACCACATAACATCAGATCTTAGGTCATAGATATTTTTTCGTATGAGTTTTGTACTTATCAGTCTAAAATAAAGTGCACGGAGTTTAATCTTATCAAATACAGAACCACAGTCCATGCACAGAAACTGGAGCCAATAAGAAACTTCCTGGCAGCTCAAGTGCAGAAAATTCCTCGAGGAACTTACAGTACAACTGCCTAGGCTGACTGGGACCAGCTGAAGCCTATGAAACTTCTGATGGTGGCAGTAACATAATACAGGATGAAACCTTGGTCACTTAGCTGAGACAGCAGATAGAGAAGCAGATGAGCTCCTAGGAAGAAGGGTATTTCTCTTCATTAAAATTTAAAATGAATCTTAATTTGCTTCTGTACTTCTACAGGATGAAACTAAGACCTTGTTGGGAAAACTGTGATTAGGAGAGAAAATTATTTTCTAACTAGGCAATTGTAATACTATAATATCTCAATAAAGTTCTGACTGAAAGACACATCTGTATTTTGCTACAAAATTTTTTTCTGAAATCCCGTCAGCTCTGTGACTCAATAAATCCTTATTGTATTGACAATAAGAAATGGAACTAATAAGAAACCCGGTGGTATGAGTGTGCTAGTTGTAATAAAATACTATTTATGTTCCTCCGTGAGTACTGGTGTATCTTTTAATAAGGACAACAGTATATGGGCCAATGAATGTATTACTGACACCCACATTTCCTTCTCTTTCTCAACTATGAAGTCCAAACAGAAAGATGAGGTAATTCAGGTGTGAAGGGACATCAGGAGATATGTATGAGTCCAAACCACTGCTGAATGCAGGGTAAGCCACAAGAGCAGTGCTTCAACCTGTCTGGTCTTGAAAACCCTGGAGGATGGAGACTGAATAGCCTGTCTGGGCAACCTGATCCAGTGTCTGGCTGCTTTCCTGGTCAAAAATTTATCTTCAAGTCCAGTTTGACCATCCCTGTTCAGCTAATGGCTATAAAAGGTTAAAAGACACCTACAGCATATCACAAAAACAAATCAAGGTACATGATTTTCTGTAAAGGATTTTTTGGTTAGGGTGTAAGGATTTACAAAACACACACCTGATTATGTTATTACAGTACTCATAATATTCAAGCTAATCCATAATTGGAATGAGTTTTTGAAGAAACTATTCACGTTATTTTTTCTTAATCTCAAGGAAAGTGGTATTGACAGTCTCACCAAGTCCCTCCATGTTCCCATCAGAGAACTAAAACAGTCAGAACAGCATGGTTGACAGTCAAACATCCATGACTGGGATAGCATGGGGCACTGATGTTAGGAGGAGGTTCTTACACATCACCTGTTTAAATTACACCTTTTTTCAGGTCCTATTTAGCCCTTGCTTTTAAGGCACCGCATTTGCTCAGAAATAAGGCTTTGAACAGCAGATGTCTGCTAATTCATTGCTTGCCAGTCCGTGGTCATTACTTCTGATAATCCAGGAGGCCAATTACTTCTATATAAAAGTAAGGCGTTACTAGAGGAGGGCTAGAACTTAGATCATTTCATCCAGTTCTCAAACAAACTACTAGCATAAGGGTTTGTGAAGTTGTTCAGTTTCTTAGCTGCCATTTCGATGCAATTTTTTTTAAACCCTTGGATATATTCAATAGCTCAATTTTTACATATATAGGAAAACCAACTTCAAGTATGGGAAGCTTGGGAAGCACCAAAAAACAATAAAAAAAACACGATTGACTTCGTCCTGATCAATAAATGGTGGACAAGCACAGTTTCAATATCACTATTTCCCTGGAGGCAGTACCTCATCAAATCATAACTTCATCATTTGCACTTGAAGTGACTTTGTGACAAGTACAAGCTGTGACAGCCAACTGGACACAGTACAGAGGCTCAGGAAAGCTGCTGTAGGAACACTAGGACAGGGTAAGAAGATTCAGCCCTAATTTTCCTAAGAGAAGGAAAAGCAGAATGTTTTAAGAAAATCTTCCAGAAACACCAGAAAATACTCACTAATGAAAAGAAAACTCAAGTGGAATATTATTGTGGACATATATGAAGCACAAGAGCCTTTAAGACTGCCAAGACAAAAAAATCACAAAGAAAGACCTTAGAAGAAAAGTCCAAGCTGAGGAAGGTGTTCAAAATAAAAAGGGTGATGATGAGGGACTACTAATCCATATTTGGAACTGGTAGGAAGACTGACCAGAAGTTTTACAGTGCTAACTGTAGGGAAGGGGTGGGCACATGGATGCTCTCACTGTAGAGTCCATGTACCTTGTTCTGGAGGGATGGGACAGGATACCAGCTGCACACACAGAGTCCCTCAGTGTAGAAATTGTGTGGTCATGGCTCCAGCACTTTTTGTGCTGATTAACTTAATTGCTCTAAAATGACAAAATAACAAAGTTTACTTTCCCAGCAATTTCACTAAAATAACATAACAAGGCACTCCAACCACTTAAGTCTCTACATTTCTGTTAGCTTTACAAATGATGTTATAAGCTATGGTAAGGGATTTCCTTTGATCCCAGGCTATGGATCTAAAGGATAGTGCAAAGCAAATTATTTTTGGTTAACCACTATCGTTTGAGACATCTGATCGTGATATTTTGCTGAGATATCTGCAGTTACCAGCAACACAGAACACCCCTTGAGTGTCTCTGTTCCTTCTTTTCTGTGAAAACTCGAAAGATAATGATTAGTCATTGCTCCCCTGCACAGAGAAGATACCACAGGGACCAATGTTGTTACTCCTCTTGCTCAGTGTAAGAAAGCTAGTGTCTTAGAAAGAAGGCATGGTTAGCAACATATTCACCTGAGAAATCACTTCTCTTCTAGTGTCAAACTGCCAGCTTTGGATCAGAGGCTGTGCTGGAGCTCGTTGAGTATGAAAGAATGGCTTAGCCAGCAGGGTTTTATATGTAGGAGGAATTTGGCTTGGGAATAAAGTCTGCCAGGTCCATCAAATCCCTGTTTCCCTTGGGAATAGAAATGGGCTCTGAAATGAAGAGGCTTCATTGTTTTCTCTCGAGGGGTTTCTTATATCTTTTCAGGAATTTATTTTCTACTCTCTGAAGAATATTATATATATTTGGAGAAGTTAAACTATGTCAGGCAACTGAAATATCTTCAGGTAGGCATATATCTGTATTTTACAAATAAAAAAATCAACTTATAGCTATTTACTGAAAAAAATCAAAGTGCTCATTTTTGTGTACTATATTGCCCTATATTTTAATAACATGAATTGTGCAGATGTTGGTAAAAAGAAAGATGATAATTCAGTTGTTTCTGGGATCATAGGCACACAAAAATTGGCTCACCATGTTGCTAATAGATTTGTGAAAAAAAATTCAAATATACATCTATTATGTTTGGAGTCTTCAGATAAACGTGAATGATTCCAGACTGACAGCACCATCAATTAGAGAAGTTTGCACATTGCACAGAAATAAATGGTTTACCTCACAATGAAGGAAGCTGGGAAGAAAGCACATGTACTGTTTCTCCCCATTTTCTTGTGAGAGGAAATGGTGGAGTTTTCCTTTCTGCTTTGAAGCCCCTTCCACAGGAGAAGGACTTTTTGTGCTCCTAAGGCTCCTAAGGTACAGACATTAACCTGTCTCAGCATTTGTAGTCAGAAAGGTGCACCTCATATCCACAATGAAGTCCATATAATAAATAACTTGAAACCTTGCAGCCAGTCCCTGAAAAACAGCACTCTGAAGAGACACTGCCTTCTACTGTTCATTTTGAACTCACAACAGGAAACAGGGGGAAGACAGCCATGATGGACACAGGGCTACAGTGCTGCTCTGCCCATCAGACATGGTCTGGCTTCCTGAGGTTGACTTCAGCAGGTTCTGGAATGCTCCAGTAAAACAGGAACTTTCTGGTTTTCCCCCCCCTCTCCCCATGCATCTGAGTCATTGCTTATGTCTTCTGGGTGCTAGTTAATATTTAACAAGTCTTTGTGAGGGGACCAGTATTTGTTTTTTGTTGAAAATGAACTCCACAGTGCTCTGTTGCCAGAATATTATTTCTCTGATTGTGCTTGTTTTCATGTTCCAGATTCTCTTTGCATTGGAGTTAAAGAAATGTCATTAAATTCTATGGACCTCTATGGACTAGTTCTTAAAATAGACTATCCTAAAATAAAAAAAAAAAAGAAGTGTTCTTTTCCCCTGAATGAAGGCAGGAGAGGGATGTTCTGGCAACACCCCTTCTCTCTCTCTCTCTGCTGAAGCGTAAAACTGCACATTTTATGGAGATTGTAACGAGAAGTTCTACAACTTTCCTTACTGAAAACAGAATTATTATTATTTATTTTAATATAAACATTCATCTGAAAAAATGAAAACTAAAAGTTAAAATGTGCTTCTGCATGAGAAGATAATGGAACTCTATGGAATTGCAATAGCAACACTATAGAAGTAAAAAATGAAGTAAAATAGGTTAATTTTTCTTGCTATGTCCTACTTCTCTAGAGCAATGCGCACAATATCAAACAAACAAGCAAATTCACCAGCAGAAGCAGGAAGTCACACACAGGGGCATGGACCAAATCGTAGCCATCACCAATTTAAGCCTTCAAAGAAAAGACCTCATCCACACATACAAAACACCAAATTACTATTCATGTAAGCTCACTCTTATTTTTATTATTTATTTATAATTCTATTGAGCTCTGCACAAAAATGGTCCTATACACTAATGGTCCAAAGTTCCTATGGTCTTGTATTATGGACCACATCTCAGTTGAGTGTGCAGCATTTTGTATTGTCTGATGTGCATTTGCTGCTGGTATGACAGCTTTGGGACCACTGACAGCATTTTCAATTGCATTGTTTTGCAGCTGTGTGACTTCCAGCCTTCATTCAGAAGAGTTAATTATGCTATGTATTACCTATTTGAGAATAGCAGCTAGCAAAGTTTGAATGAGAAAGAAAAGGTAATTAATTAACATAAAGATAT
The DNA here is from genome assembly GCF_038088225.1 of Cyrtonyx montezumae. Lineage (NCBI taxonomy): Eukaryota > Metazoa > Chordata > Aves > Galliformes > Odontophoridae > Cyrtonyx > Cyrtonyx montezumae. The sequence goes on along the minus strand of NW_027072078.1, from coordinate 19,784,872 downwards.
ATAATCTGTTACTGGCATTCATTTACTAAAAGGTCTGATTTTTGTGAATATACCAAAGCAGGAAATAGTAGAAATTCCTCATTGTTCCAATATTCTCTTCCCTCTGAAAATTTCTGCATCCACCAGGAACAGTTGTCATAGAACTTATTTGCTAAAATATATCATGCTAATCTTGCCAGTTACAAGTACATCTCTTGGTATTGCTTTAGATGTGAGTAGCTAGCCAGACACAAGGTCATGCAAGTTATTTCAATTAGGACAAGAAACTAGTGAGGGAAGCACACATCTGATGTTAAGATGTTTATATACAAGGAAGAAGAAAATCTTGCCTCTTGTTTGAAGTGAAGTATCACATTTAGAATGAAGTGGGAGCAGCATGAGGGCAACATTTTGCACACTAGGAATGAGTGAATATGTGCCTTAGCTCAGCTCCCCATAACTTTGGTCGTGTTCCATGTCCTTGGTGGCACCTAAAAACCACAGGTATTTTTCATAAACTAAAGTCAGTTCCTTAAGTTATGTGCCGTAAAAATAAGATGAAAAATCTCATTTAGACCTCAGTGACCTGACTGCAAGAATATGGTAAACATTTTTCCTCCTCTCTTTACTTTGTAAAAATAATTTAATGGACAGCTTGAAAATTAAAAATTGGGAGGTCTTATTTCCTCCTTTAAAAAATATTAAAAGGGAAAGAGAAAACTGAGCCTTTAATCTGAAACCTTTGCATTCTTTGTTCTTGCTAATACTCAGGAATTTGGTGTTTCTTCCAAAAAAGCCTCAAAAAAACTAAGAGGAATATATTCAAAACAGCTTATGGGAAAATTTATCTAATATTTCTTCTTATGGAGCTTCTTGGAGACTTTAAATACAAATGTGTAATAATACTTCCCAAAACACATTAAAAACTACCTTTTAGATAAGAACAAGCCTTTGTCTCTTGAGTGCCCCATTTCAGAGAGTCCCTGTAGAGGAAGCAGACTTTCACTGGTGCAGAGTTCCAGTTGGACCCCAGCACAAAAGACAAACTGGGAATCACATATATATTGGTACTGAGCTGTGGATTTCCTAACTGACAGTACATAGCTGAGGCAAAGAGGAAATAGGAAAAAAAAATCTCTGGTTCTTGTCAGCTTCTGTTGGAAAAAAAAAAAGACTTCGATAGCAGCATTGTAAAGTAAAATTTGGCACTGCTGCCCACACGAAGGTCCCTCTTTACAGAAACTGAACTGTGGTATCGATCAGACACCTCACACTAGTGAAAAAATTATTCTGCACTTCTCTATATTGTGACTTCAGACAAAATCTGACAATGGAAAGCCCAACAACCAACGAGAAGCCTGTGATTCCTGGTGGTTTGTTTAGTTCTCCTGGCTCTGGTACGCTGCTGCTATGAATATAGTTGCTATGGAAGGAATGCTTTAGTGCTGTCTTTCTTCCAAAGGGGTCATGATTTTGCAACATCTCAAATAACACTGACGGCTTAATGTCTGCAAACAGTACAACATTTAGCATTTACTATGCATGGTAAGGATCGGAGTTCATTAGTTATTATCCGGAAATTACGCAAAAGTATGTTTAGGATAAAACGTGAGAATATATTTAATTATTCATGAAAACCAACAATACATAATAAATTTATACAATGTCAATAGGTAATAAGAAAGTAGTTAAAGGCATATTCAGAGCTCTAACAAATGAAGTGGAATTTTGTTATTTGAAAGTGGTATTTTGAATTAGGCTGACTGTATTGTTCTCCAAATCAGTGAAAATATTTTCACTTTCTATCCATTAGAACATCATTAAACTGCACTGAGCTGTTTTCCTCTCTCAAACTCAAACAAAATAAGCCTCCAGAGTGGGAGCTTTCCGTACCATTTGTCACTAAGTTTCTTAATGCAGTATTTGGCTATAGCAAGGACAAAACATTAGCAAAGGTTTAAAAATGCAGGCGATTGTGAACAGTTTATGAAAATGTGATCGAGCGGAGACAATTAATGATAAGACTGAAAGCATTCTGATCATCTCTACTACTCAACCCCTTAATTAGTACCTTACTGACTCTCAAATTACAGTCTCCAAGAGAGGATGGTGTGGGATGGACATTCCCTAATGGTTCAGGGACACCTTAATCCTAAGAAAAAGCAGTGTGACAGAGAGAGGCCAGAGGCATTATAAGACACCACTGGAAGGAGGATTGATGGCTACATTATGCCTCATTTATGGTGGATGGACACAGCTGTTTAGAATACAGTGTCCAAACCAATGATAGGAGGTCAGTTTATAGCCAGTCCTCTTGTAAACAACATTTCAATTTATTAAATTCCTTCCTAACAGAATGCCAAGAAGTGAGTCCTTGTTCCAAGTTTTTTGAATGAAATGGCATGACTCATTCAGAGGCTAGCAGTATCTCACTGGCAACAAGAAAAATCCACTGAATTCAATATTTTATCATTTGCCTCATGCCTTATACCTGTTGGTCCTCAACAGGCTTTTATTTTTTTTTTCCTGGTAACCTTCTGTTGATTACAAAAAGGAGCTTAACTTCACTTAAAGCCTGTTAAGAGCCTTTTATACTTTCTAAACAATAAATAAGACCAAGTCTTGTAGAACTGTCGGTTTAAGACCAAGAGAAACAAAGAATTAACTCTTTGCAACAAATAAACTTGGAATTTTACAATTACTGTTTGAAAATGAGCCAAAAAGGTCACATTCTTCCTGTAGTAATTTCTCAGGCTGGAGTATAAAGCATCATACACAAGCAATTTGATCAGCACTGCTCTGGCAAATGCTCCCAGTTCTCTTAAAATTCATCCTTTTGTGTCTTAATCTGAAACAAAAAGGGCAGTCTGTCCTGCTGGTGCACATACTTCCCATGATTTTTAAAAAGAACTTTTTCACAGCTGACTTGAGGTTTGCATTTCACATGCCAGCTATATCCTCACTAAGCGTGTGAGTGGAGTAACAATACGTATACAATACAGGATGTCACTTAGTAATATATCACGGTGCAAAAGAAGATTAATGACATCATCCAGGTAAGGGACAGGATTTGCCTAATATGAGAAATGCAATCATTTAAAAACACAGAAAGAAGAAGAGTGATGATGGAATCTGGGCAGGAGGCATGTAAAGGACGAGAAGCCCATTACAGATGTCCCTATTTAGGAATATCTGGCACTGATTTGTACTTTTAACTGTAGGGGAGAAAAACAGTAGCAGAAAACTGGTGACTTGGCAGGCGCACGCTACAGACTATGACTGATGTCTTTCTCTTCATCATCAAACAAAATGCAGAACAGTCCTGTGTTTTACTGATCACATCATAAACAAATTAGAAGCAATAATGTAATAACTGACAGTTTGTCCCACGGTAGGACATATGCTTACAATTATTAGTTTATTTTTATTACCATATAACCTAGAAGTGTTAGTCACAGAGTGGGATTTCATTGTGATGGAGGTTACACAAACACAGAAGAAAAAAAGATGTTCTCTGATTGAATACCCTTCAATCTAAGGAATAAATAAAAGGCAATGGAAGGATACAGTCCTGAGGAGAATTGTGACATGACAGTATTTATCAGCACCAGTATCAGTTGATTTATTGACCCACAGATCTACTTTTTGCAGGTTTCTTTGCAAAGGAACATTTTAAAGTGGATTTTTAAAATTTTAAGGACAGCTTTGCAAATGTGTGTGGGATTTCCCTCTCACAGCAAGAGAGAGCATAAAAATGATGTTTTTGAAAACAGTAAGTACACACTGGATCTTGAGTGTAGAAGAATTTCTGACCACACAGAAACAAGGTGGATCTGAGCCTCCATCTTATGGAAACTGGAGTAGTTCAGATTAGCAGAACAAGAGAGAACCAAGAAATGTTACAGATGTAACTGGGAGTAATCCCAGTAATTATTTTTATTGTTATTATGATATTAAATAACTTCTGATTCACATTACTTAAACAGTATCTAACTAGCAATCTTCCTATGCTTATATTGTATATAAATATGCATATATATTGTATATAAATGTTTGCTGTACAATGGCGCTAAATACAACAAGTCAATTCTTGTCCAAACAAAGTAGATTCAGCTACCCAGAAAAAAAAGAAACAAAATTAAGGCATGCCACATAAGTTTAGCACATGGAAAGGTATCATCATCCAACCCAGAACTTTTCAATAGAAAGGTACACTTGCAAATAAAGAGCCTCCAAAAACTCAAGTAATATTCAGTTTTAGCTAAGCTGCTGCTGCTATTAAATACTTGATTAAAAAGTGGGGAGGGCAGAAACTGAGATGAGGAATACCTTGAACTAATAATAGATCTTGAAACAGATTTTCTAGCACTCTAAAAAGAAATCCACCCCCTTCACTTTGTCAGTAAAGCTTACTTCAGGATGGCCTTTTGCTTATAGAATTCAGTTACTACTTACAATACAGCATCAGCTGAAATGTAACATCACAATCAGAGGACAATAAAGCCCATTGAAGTCTCAGTTTGTATACAGCTATGCTGTGTTCAGATGAAGAATTTTTTTCTCTCATTCACATACATTTTGCCTGCAACTGTATCTAGAATAAGTACACTTTCCGGGGCTATTTGACTCACAACTTAGCCAGACTACACTAACTGATAGCACTTATTTTCTTGGAAAGCATGTTTTCTGGGCACTGAAGAGCACAATTTTGCTGAGTGCAGGGCCCAGTATTGGGGTGGGGGGGGGGGGAAATATCAAAATTTGCCATTTATTAAACTAAATGTCCTTGATGCTTTGCACAGACAAAAACACTCTCCCCTTGACCCCCCAAGTCCATTAACTTTAGGAGAGTAGTTCTGCAGTTGCTAGTCTCCTATGGTGCCCTTTTCACAGCTACATGATAAGCTCTCAATATACAGCAAGTTGTTCTTTGTAGCATAATGTGGGATACATGGTAGCTTCTTACTTTCCTCCCCCTCTGGGATTGCCAGGATTTGTATACTGTGAGTCTTCCTTATCTGTTTTTCTAAGAGTTCCACATAGAATTTAAGAATTTATGAATTTATTATCTTTCCTGGGCTTTGTCAATAGATAAGAATTGCTCTTTAACTTCCCTTCACCATTTCTTTTTATTGTCAGGACAGTTTGAGTTACTTGTTGCTCCAGGCTGTCTGTTAATTTGCTCATTCTTCCAGTATTGGCATGCTTTACTTATCCATGGGCATAAAGCATACAGTGTTCCTGGTAATGGGAAGCTTCTTAATTTAATCTGTTGAGAGTCTGATTTAAGGCAGGCAACAGAGTCGTGGCTTTACAGAAAATATTGCCACACCATCTGTCTGGCTCAACAACTTTAAAGGCTTTCAAATTCTAGTCCCAGTATGCTCTAGTATTAATTCAGTCACCAATACAGATCCTTGGGAGATGCTCAATTATTTCCTAATCAAGAATAAAGGCATAAAAGCTTTATTAACAGGTACTTTGTTAGCTGCTTTCATGAGCAACAAGCTAGAATCAGTAGGTTCAATATTATTGTGAAGAAGCCACTTCCCCTTGTTTTTGCCATAATGATTCCGCTTTAGATTTTGGATGCTCATCTTTTCAAACTTCTCTCTCAATTCCTTCATTCCCTTCTAGATTCTCCTTATTTATTTGTTTATGCTGATTACTTCTGTGAAATGCTAACTCTTTAAGGCTGCATACACACATGATTTGAATTGTGCCATTATATCTTGACATTTTTTCATAAACACAAAATAACTACAAGCATACAAGCATATGAGAGATTTGTCAAGCACTCTGTCACTCATTTCTAGTCAAGATGGAGGATATGTGAGGTAGAGAATATTCTACTGAGATTTGACATCACTTTTCCTGGAAGTACTTGCCTAGAGTTTCAAAACTCCACAAGTTAGGGCATATCTAACCAAACTTTCACCATCCCACCCAAGGAAAGTCAAATTAAAATACTCTTTAAACTAATCTCTGCAAACTATTTTCCATATGTTCCTTGAACATAACAGTAGGATTAAATTTAAAGTGTCAACACATTTCAGGTTGATGAAGTTAAAAGGAAAAAAAAAAAGAAGCTTATTTTAGTAAATTTGGATTTGGTTGAACTGAAATGGATTGAGAAACAGGAAATATGTTCATGAAAAATGAGCCTTAAAGTGGGTTCTTCTCAGGAAATTCTTCCTTAGAGGGCTTGCAGCACTGCCCAGCAATGCGGGGCTCTTGGTGGCAGGGCTGAATGAATGATGAATGATTGGGCTTTGCCACAGCAACAACACTCACTTGTATCAGTCACTGATCCCTTTCTCTCCCCTTCCCTTCCTCCCTCTAAATCCCAAGAGCAGGGCGGCTGTTATACTTCTTGTGCTTCTGCCTAGAGCTGCTGCTAAAGCAGCCTTCACTGGGCCGGGAAAGCCAGGATGTACCTCAGTGTAATTCTGGCTCTTTGTTGATATCTTTTTATTCTCACAAATACATTTCCCAGTTTACTTAGAAATTTACATAACTGTGGAAAGCATGAATGTCTTGCATGTGTGAGCAGGGAATATGATTCCCTTGGGTAAACCTGGCAGTGAAATACGTTAACATTTATAAAAAAACAAAACACAGCCACATTATAGTTGTGTGATATGTGATTACATGATAGAGTTGTTCCCTGTTAATGAGCAAATAGTCGTGGCCTAGAACAGCTACAGGAAGCAAATAAAGTACTGGACTGCCACATACAGCAGGCAGGCTGCATTCCCTTTGCACATCAAGACTGCCTTGGTAAACATATGGCTGTACACAGCCAAAAAACACACATTGGCCTACCTGTAGCTGATGCCAGATGACTTATTTAAAAGACTATTTGTTCCATAGTGAACATTTTTTTCAAACAGATCCCTTAGGGTAATGCAATAATTGGTGTTCTCTCCATCTTGATGGGCCCTACAGAAACAGCAGGGCTTACATGGCAGCTTGCAGGCCAGCAAAGACCTGGCCCAGGAGAGGGGCACAGTGACTCCTCTATGCTGTGAGGGTGAGGAGGTGCCAAGTCCTTCCCCCTGCATTACCTACAACTTCAGAAAAGAAAGTAAAAATATTTCAGAATGGAAACAAGATAAAACCTGAAATGCAGGTCTACAAGGTTCTACTATGCCCTGCTGTTCTGGGACACCAGGGTATCTGACCCCTTGAGTTTTGTAGCTGAGACATCTGCACCAGCCCAAACTGACAGCAATCAAACAGTGAGACTGGCAGCTGTGAAATTTCCTTTCTGATACTTTGCAATATTCCATGTCTGACTGGATCTTGCTTTTAACATAGTTGTGATGCTGCAGCCCCACCCTGTCCTTTTGGTAGCTCATACCTAATGAGTCTTATTATATCTCAGTGCACAGAAGTATCCTGCTCAGTCATTGTATTGCTAAATTCTCTGGGCTTTCAGACAACCTGCGATGAAAGCCAATTCATGGAAGGAGACTTATTTTAATGTTTGGAATCCCATATATTTAACTGCATTTCACTGCATATTATCACTCATCTGAGTTCGCTGTGAACTCAACAAAAGAGGAAAATAGGCAGAAGAGAATAAAGAAGAAGCAGGGTTCCTCCTGCTCTGCACATGGTAGCAGGAGGCTTCAGTCAGGCTGAAAAGACAACGGCCTCAAGGAGAAGACGTGGCTGACTACCAAAGGCTGCTGTATACACAGCACAGACTTTGTACCCTTGTTTCAGCTGACAAGTGGAGTGGATGCTCACAAAGACTAGCAGTTCATAAGAGGTAAAAAGAGTGCATATTAGAAGATCAAATGCTTGACAGCCGCTCATATTGCTGGGCCTCACAGCCCAGCACGCACAACCCAGCTGATGACTGCTGGCTACAAACATAGATGGTTTCTGCCTCCTAAAAACATACATGAGTAAATGCAAACAAATGAAAGGGATATTTGGTTCAAGTACCTGAGGTAACAAGCTCCTGCCCCAGACAGAAGCAGAATGGATTTGATGTGCAGGGAATGGATGGTGACAGCTGTGACACTCGAATGGTGGCTCTCTGAGCGACGTCACCCACTCAGCCAGGCCCTGCACAGCACAGCGTGCATTGGCTTTCCTCTTTGTCTCAGGCTGTCACTTCAGGTTTCATTTCACTGCAGTTGCCAAGCTATTTGTAGCATAGGAAAAAGGAAAGAAAAGGAAGTCAGCGTGACAGTCCAAGTCTAGTAAGCAAAGCAAATTAAAGGAGGTTTTATTTCTAAAACACCTTCTCCACTTTCTTTTTCAGAAAGCATTGAAAAGAAAAAAGACCTGCAACTTTCAAGCCATTTGAAACAGTCTCTCTTACAGGTGTAATACCTATAACAGGGTCTACTCTGATTCTTTTCTAACATAAAGGGGACAAACACCTCCAAGTAGAGTTGGGAGATTCTGTCAGCTGCTGTCCCACTTGCTTAGAATCTTCTTCCATTAACTCAAAGGCCAGAGGTGAAACTGGATCCTTCCTAGGTCAGGATGCTGCTGGGGAACTCTGCTGTGCCCACACACAAAAATGCAACTTGTCTTCACCCTTCTCTAGAAGAAAAGTTAGCTGGCCTCAGCAGTAATTAAAGCAGTACCATCTGTAAAAGTGCAAACCACCACAGCCAATCCTGCAGGGCTTAGGGTTACTCCACTTTCAAAAAATAGCTGGAGCCCAGCGATGCACACAGCGTGGAGCAGGGGCAGCAGCAGGAACACAAGAGCTGACCACACACATGTATTTCCTAACCTTCAAGGTACAGCTGCTCCATCAGTGTCAACCAAACAGTTTGTAGAAGCATACACAAGGCAGAGAAAGCAGTCAAATATATTTGAAAATGGGAACACTCAGCAGTGTAGACAAAAAGTGGAGAAAATAGGTATCAGCACCATGCTTAAATACTTCAAAAGGCTTGGATGAATTTTACATAACAGTGCTAGCATCTGTGCACGATCAAGTTAGCAGCAACATTTTCTCTCCTATTTTTAACACACACATTTCTACTACTACTTTTTGGCATTATCCCTAGGGCCTGGTAAAATTCACTTCTTCAGCATAATTCAAACAATCCACTGATATGACAGTAAGAAGCAGTTATTCAGCCGATAGTCCTTGACTAAGCCTGGCATCCTGCACTGAATGTGCACAGCTGTGTACCCACATCTTTAGAGTCTACATTTTCCCAAGAATGTATACAGATCTCATGTAATTCAGATAGATAATAGGCTTGCCTGCACTGTCACTATTTTATGCATATTGTATGACAACATATCTGAAATGGTACAATGCAAATAAACACATGCCTGTTGCATCAACAGCTAGCAAACTGGTTACTTCTGAAGGAAATGGGTTACAAACTGGATAAATAGCCTTGTATCCTCCTATGAATATTAAATGTGACTTTTTCCTGTTCAGCTTTCTATTGCTGCTTAACCTGAATGAACTGAGTTCAATCAAAGGAAGCTGCAAAGAGTTTGTTAAAGAAGTGGGAAGGAAAGATGAAAGAATGGCCCAGATAAGGAACATCCCTCAAAACACTGACACAGGGACTCCTTGTGTCTAAGCCTGAGAAAAGGAAGATCAGAAAACACTGATCTGTTAGAAGATAGGTCCTATAGACAGGAAGGGGTCTGGGGCAAAGTAAGAAAGGCTGCCCAGAGTGAGAAAAAGCTGTCAGTTTGGAAAATTCAGTAGCATCAGAACAGCTTGCAGAGCAAAGCAAGTTGTTCCTCCTGGCTCAAGCATGAAGAATATGGAAGTACTGAATGAGCTGAGGGTAAGAAGTACTGAATGAGCAGAGGGTAAATAGGGAAAGGAAAGTGTGTGTTATGGGTTTATTTTGGTATGATGAAAAGTTGCCTGGGGGTTGATTTAATGAGTCCCAGGCTTCAACATATAAAAGAGGGCCCATGCTCAGACCTGCAAAAGCAGTCACTGCTTGGTATGCAAGGACTACAGCATAGGGCCTGACCTGGGAGCTAGTGGGTTATGGAATTCCACTCACGAAGAAGTAGTGACATTCCAAACCATGTTTCTGGAAAATAAAAGTAGCACTGTTCTCAGTTTCTTGGAAAACAAAAGAAAACAAAACAAGAAACAAAAAAAGCATTTATCTACAAAACATTCTGAATACTGAGGATGGATGTGCTGTCTGTATCTCATCCGCTGGAACTGCATAAACTTTTTCATATATGTCCTCAAAAGTTGTGGGGTAAATAACTCCCAAGGATAGTACTTCACAAAGAAATAGTATAGACGATGGTACATTTTGAGTAGTTCTATATAGACAGTATACAAATAATACAAAAGAAAAGATGGCTCACCTTCAGAATGACAAGGCTCACAGGGGACTCCATATGGGAAGGATCTCCAAAAAGAGACCCTTCCCTTGTGGTGGTCAGCCCTTAAATGGGGTTTGGGAGAGGTGGAGCCAGGCTCCACCCCTTCCACTCACACAGGTATATCACATCCACCTGTGCCCCCATGGCTGACTCGGTGCTCACCTCAGGTGACCAATCAGTGGTTCAGGCTGTGATTTGGCAGTTCCCATACAGCAGTACCCACTAACTCCTATTTGGGCAGCAGCTTTCATGCAGCCACAAGTAATTATTATATAGAAGAGGATAAAATCACAGGGTAGGGAAATACAAACATTATCATTAAAAGAATAAATCTAAAATCTTTTTTTCTACACTGCTGCTACTAGGCTGCTCAATTAGAAGCTCTGTCAGATTGCTTAGCATTGATTGCAAATAGCTTGCCAATTTTGCTGATATGAAATGCTAAAGCAAATGCCATTCACCAGTGGTGCAATAGGCAAACTGGCCTGATAGCAGCCATGTGAGCACTCTCTTGCCCTTACACAGAGTCAACATCTGAGCAAATCTGAAGAAGCAGAGTTCAGCAAAGTACATACAAATTCTCAGGTGTTTGCTTGATTTAATCTTTGTGCCTCCTTTATTTATGGTATACACACAGATGCTTGTGGCCACAACCTCATTCAAGCAAATGTAAGCCCCATGTGAAAGGACCTCGATGAGTGTAAATGGGATGGATCTTCTTACTGTTGAGTAAATGTTTAAGGGATGTTTATTAGGCCATAACCTTTACACATGAAGATATGGACAAAAAGACACTAAGATTCATTCTCTTATTTTAATAAAAATGAAGAGGAAAAATCTTGGGCTGAATTTGGAAGCCAATTATGCTGTACTAACAGATTTAGACATGGTCTATGATCACAGAGAGTAGTTTATGATCAAACGAGGTTTTATGATAGATCAATACAATGCAGTTTACAAAATATTTTTATAAGTTTGTTGAAAATTCCTTCTAATTCAGAACAAAAAAACAAACCACCAAACAAAACAGTCATTTCAGAAACACAAACTTGATAAACAGTAATTTGCCCTCACCTGAACACTTTGATCAGCTCTGCACTCACAGCACAGCCCACTTTTGCTACTCTCTGTGACGAACCCTTGAATCAGCTTGCCCTCAAGCTTGCTATACTGTAAAAAGCACTAAGAGGGCAATGAGAGCCCTGGCAGAGGCAAGTTTCCCAGCAGAGGACGTCAGGAGGCTGGGAACCAGTTCTGCTGGATGAGACTAAAATCAGCTTCCTCCTCATGGAGGAAGTATCCTTGTGTGTGTGTGCTGTATCCTGGTGACAGGAAACTAAAACAGGAGATTTAGATTGGATATAAGAAAAAGGTTTTTTTACAGTAAAGGTAGTAAATTACTGGAACAGGTTACCCACAAAGGTGGTGGATGCCCCCTCCCTGGAGACATTCAAGGTCAGTCCAGACCAGCCTCTGAGCAACCTGACTGAGCTGTAGATGTGCCTGTTCATTGCAGGGGAGCTGGACTAGATGACCTTTAAAGGTTCCTTCCAACTCAAATGAGTATGATTCTATGCTCCAGGCTCATGTTCAGCCCAACGACTTTTCAGTGGCAAACTCTGGATAGGCCCCTCTGAGCAGGAAAAGCCTCCTTTTTGTCTGGCTCTGAGGACTACCCAGATGTTTGCTTACTGCCCCTACTGATCAGGTCCTGCTCGTTGGTTTTCTTCCCAGCTTGTCTCATTACAAAATCCTCTTTACTCTGTATGAGGCAGGCATCCATAGGGAACACATCTTCTCTCTGCCAGGAGAGCCCCTGCCCAGCCAGGACAGGGCAGAATTGCTGGCTTCCTCACTGCTGCCTGCCCGTCCTCCTTGGGAAGGACCAACATGTAACAATATACAGCAGATCAAACAGGCATCACCCATTCCATATTTCCCAAAAATGCCACCTTTAATGGTTACAATGCAGGTCTGCTGTATAAGATGATACCTTATTCTTTACATTATTTGTACTCCTATCTACATGGTTACATATTAATTACTTTATTCTGTACCTAATTATGTATATTAAGCTTTTCAATTACAACCGGGCACTCCACTCACTTTTAAGACCGATATCCTGATTTTTTATATTAGCATATTTGTCCAGATTTACTTGAGAAAATTACAAGAATTGTTGTAGTTGGCATCTTAAATGTTAAATGGGGTAATGCTCAAAATAGTTTTTCATAAACTTCACTGCTTGTAGTATTTATTACTGTATATACTTACAAAAAATAATCCTCCAGGGAAGAGAAGCATTTGTTGCACTGAAAAAATCCATAGTTATGGGAATTGTATAAAGCCCAACGGAAGGCAGAGGGTGTGAGTTAGAGCCCCCATACATCTAGCTCTCACTGGATCATTATTCTAAAATGCTTTCTATTATTTATTTTAAACTCAGAGCGAAACTCACTGATCCACTTGCAGAAGGCAGGCACAAATGCACTGAAGCGAATGACTGTGGATCCACTTACAGCAACAGTGAATTTGGCCCTTAGATATACAGTTTTATTTCTCCTCTAAGCTAAAAATACCTTTATTTTTCAAGACTATCCTTTATTTGAGTTTACATCCCTTAGGACCAACGTGCAGCAAAGCAGCAAACAGGCTGGAGGGTCTTTACTGAACAGAGAACTCACAAAATGTGATCACAATGTGCTTTACAGCATGAGTAAATCCCAGGGGATCTCCCACATACAATTCCTCGACACTGAGAAGAGTTAAAGCTGTCTGTTTAATCTACGGAAATGTGTGCTTTGAGCACTGATAAATTGGGACTGCCAAGAATAAGTTCACTTTAAAACACCCGTGTTGTTAGGTTGTTTTTTTTCAGAGAAACAAAAAAAAAAAAAGATGAATTTTTTCTAAATTTCACACTCAGTAATTACTATGTATCCATTCTTGTTCCCCATGCATCCAAATTACTTGGAATAAATTGTCAAACTAAATTGGCTATTCTTTCAACATTGGTAAATTATTCCTCTATTGTGGACTTGTAGCTTGATAATTTAGGATATGATAATTTTCATTTGCTTAGTGTCTTTGACAATTTTGGAACAAACTACCTAGCCATTTCTTTTTGAAGTATATTAGGTAATTATTATCATAAGGAGAATTAGTCTAGTTAGATTTAAGAAGGAAGAATTGATGGTCATAAGATGGAGGTCATGAGGAAAAGAACTATGAAGTAAGATTACTCAGATGTAAAACATACCCAAGTTGTAATACATATATACAAACTCAACTGTTTTCTCAATTCTCTGTAAATCAGTAGCTTTTTCTCTGAAACCAGTATGCTTGTGGAAAGAAATCAGAATTACACTAACAAGATGTTGCTACTGAGAGAACAAGATCTCCTCCTGCTATTCTCCTGTGAGTTGCTTATTTCTTCCTAGCTTTTTCTGGATGCTCCAGGCTCTTAGTGCCCACCTTCACATGATATGCCCTCCTCAAGGGATCTCTCCATGGTCCACTGTTGTGTGCATCATACACCAAACACACACATCTTTGCAGCAGATTCTATTCACAAGCTTAATTTGTTATGTGCATATTTGAGTCTCTGGGAATTACCTCCACAGAATCATAGTATGGCTTAGCTTAGAAAGGAACTTAAAGATCATCTAATTCCAATCCCCCGCCATGGATCCCCGTGCCACCCACTAGATCACGCTGCCCAGGATCCCACCCAACCTGGCCTCGAGCTTCTCTAAGGATGGGGCATCCACATCTTCTCTGGGCAACCTGAAGGTAGTGTGGTTCTAAATACACAGTAAATACTGAACAAAATCTCTGTTGCTAACAGCTTTCCTGCACCACACTCACTGCTCTTCAGTGCAACCACTCTTTCCATTTTTCTGCAGAGATCTCAGGCCTATGGAGCACCCTCTGTAGTATCTAGAAGTAGCAGCAAGAGAGAAACAGTTTCCACAACTGTAAAGCAGACTTGTGAGCACAGGAGAGTTAAAAGAGGGGGAAAAAAATAAAAGTAATAAAAAAGAACAGAGGATGGGGAGGAAAAGATAGTTCAGTGCAAGGAAAAACTAACTTAGAAATATAAACAAATAAAAAAATATCATCTGCATCTTTCAAAGGAGCATGGCTATTTTTAAAAACAGAGAATCTCTTGCTAGTGCAGCTGCTCCCCATGTATGACTTGTTCAGGTAACTACGTCTGTCCCCCCCGCAAAGAGGCTCAGCCTCTGGTGCTGGGTGCAGAGGAAACAAATTGTTTTTGTGCTTCAGAGCATCCTGCAAAGGCTTCGTTACCTCAGCCCCAGTAAAGCTAGCAGCAATAGGTTGCTGCCCTCTGGGCCAGGTTTCTACCACAACATCCACTCTCAGTTCCACTCAAACAAGCAGTCAGTTTGCTGCAGCACCCCAGGGTCCCTCCAAGAGGCAAGCACCTAGCAGCAGACATCCAGGTCCCACACACTAATAGAGAAGGGAAGGGGAGAGGTGGCTTGAAATGCTGAGGGTTTTAACACATGGTGCCTTGCTGAAGAGGGAGAAAGCAAGCAACTGCCTCACTTCTCAGTATAAGCAGAGATCATGGCCTTGGAAAACAAGCAAGTTAATACTCTGGCAAAATAATTTTTGTGGCCTTTTTTTTTTTTTTCTTTTGTCAGAAAAGTCTTTCAGACTGAAACATAATCCCTAAGTCTATGAACAGGACTGCATGTGCAGGTTATACCCAGCCATCCAGCTAGGCCTCCTTTTGTGGCATTTGTCAGGTTTCTGAAAATGACACTGAGGCTTGACTTTTGCTTATAAAAAGAGTAAAGCATTCATTTAAATCATCTGATAGATAATACATCAAATGGAAATAAGCCCTCCATTTTGGTTCATTCACTGGGATAAAGGTTATAAACATATACAAACATTTTTCTCCTTGAAACCAAGTAGTGAAAAAAAAACAACTACAAAGCTGGGAAAAATTGAATAATATTTTACGACATTTTTCTTCTGTTTATTTTAACAAAATAGCGGCCTGAAATCTGAAAGTCAGTCCAGATACTATGTTTTGAAGAAAGCAGTGCAAATCTGAGCCTCCTGCTGTATTCTAGCAAGCAACATCACTGCAATCTCTTCTTAATGGAGGAATGAGAGAGGTTTAATTGACTGTTAAAATAACAAACGTACATAACCTTGCTAAAACTAAACACAAAACAGTACAATTTTCAAAGTGAGCAGAATACAAGACACACTGCTCAGTTGAAGTCAACAGCAAAACTTGGCTTCACTCAAACCCTTACATCAGAAGCTCAGTAAATAATTTCATTTAGCCAGGAGGGAAATAGCAGGGCTGGCATTGTCCTTGCCCTCATCATTCGCAGGATTTAGCAGCATGCCCAGGAGAAAGGAGCAGAAAGATGGGGACTGGTGTGCCCACTCTCTGTGCCCACTGGATATTATCACTCTGGACATCTCTGTAAGGGTGAGCCTGGTCTCTTCCTGACAGGAAAGCCCATGGAGGGTCATGTCACTTGCCCAAGTCTGTTGCTGAGGTCTTGGCTCCTCCCTCACATGGCAATGGAGAGGCCTTGAAAGAGGCTTTGGCTCCTTGTCCTCCCAGTCCCTGAGTGGAAGGCAAAAAAACTCAGTGTCCCCTGCAAACTGGAGCCCTCAGCATGCATGATAAACACAATGCCTTGTCAGGTCCCTCTACCTTGCAGGGAATAATGATACTGATTACAAAGAAACATTTCCGCATTTTATTTTATTCCCTTGTTTGATCTTAGTGGGAATGACTCTGATAAAACTGATGCCTGGTATCATTTTTGATAAAATACACAGTGCCTGTGGACTAATGCTGTCCTGGCTGAGGCTCACTCTTGAAAGCCCTTATCCTTTTGTATCTCCCAGCTTTTCAAAACTTTTTTTTTTTTTCCTATTCATCAGTTCAATTGTGTTAGAAGCTTATCCAGATGCTCTATACTAGGAAGAGAAAAAAAAATTACTTTGTTAAGATGTTAGGCAGCACTGAATGTAGTTATCATTATTGTGGCCTTTATATCTACATTACAATTTTGTCATAAGCTCAATGTAATATCTAGAAATTCCCTTAAAATAAAAACTAGTGAGTGTGTTATGAAATTACAGCCAGGACAGATGGCCAGATCCTGTCATTGGAAATAAAAGTAATGTTATAAGTGTATAACTCCATTGGGGAAATTGAGTACCATAATAAAGTAGACTTCCACTTTCTGCAATGAAATTCAATGACTGTTGAGGAGTTTAGGGTTTAGAAAATTGAAAAATGAAACCTTTGGTTTTCCGCTGCTGTTTGATGATGTGTAGCAAGTCCCTTTATGGACTGAGGCTAACATCCAAATAGTAACAAGCTTGCAGTGAATAGAGCCCACAGAGGATCAGCTACTAAATCTTGCAATAAAAGCTGTGTGATTTACAGTAAATTCCAGAGGGCTGACAGCACCACAGCTGAGGGCATAAACACTTCTTTCATGGCTGAAGCTTCAGTCAGCTCTGTCTGCTGTGAAGTACAATCGAGCAGTGAGGCATGCTGCTTACCAGCAATGACTTTGATAAATAACTAGGAAGTCCCACTGTTGGCTTAAAACTAGAAGTTGTTCAGTTGCAATTCTGCATTTGTCCTGCTTTAATGGGTATGGAAGTGGCTTTAGCTGTAATCTGTCAGTGATTGATTAGGCCCTTCCTGGATCCCGTCCGCACTCTGCTTGCAGCTCCCTGCTCTCCACAGTTAAAACAAAATTGGTACATATCTGACTGCCCTCTTATGAGAAAAGTAAACACTCTTAATTCTGCTCAAGTGAGCCTAAGTTAAATGGCTACAACTGATAAATTGTTGACAGACAACATGTCTTAACAACTGAGTACCTAAGCGCATAGGTGCCCGTGCAACTGCTGCTTGCTGTTGGATTATGCCGGGGTTTAAAAGTCTGATCAGCATAATGTTGGTTATGCACAGGTACAAGAACCACTGCTGGAACACAGACTTGGTTTCCTAATCACAGAAGTACTCAGCTTTCAGGCCTAACGCACAATCATTCATTAACACGCTGTGTAAATTGGACATAATGTTCAACACGTGTACAAATGCCACAAAGCTGAGAACGCCACTCAGAAAGGAGCATAGCAAGACTTTAAGGAGCCCTAATAAGGGTTGAAATATTTACTCATTTCTTTTATATTTAGATGCACCTGGGTAACATACAATATATAAAGGATCTGCTTTAATTTAGCAAGGTTGAAGGATATGTTTATTGCAGTAAAGTCTCAAATCAGTTCTTATGTTTTCAGTTAAAAGAGGCAAAAAGCAAACAAACAAATCACAAAACAAATCACAATCCACAAGTATTATCACATATAGAAAAAGGTGTATGTAATAGAAAGGCAGTGTGAGAATTGCACCATCTGACTTGCTTAAAAACTTCACTGGACTGTGGACATGATTCTTAATACACACTCATAAAACACCATTGTGAGATTGCATAAGCACAGACCTGGCAGGGATCAGAGTAGTTTTTGAATTCCAGATACTGCTTTCCTGTAGGTCTGTAACTGAGTTACTACAAGCAAAGTTACTGAGTTACTACAAGGGCCTATGCTATCACATAGAGCTGTTCTATGATGCTTAACAACAGTCAAGCTAAATATTGGGTATGCTTAGCTTTAAGTTAGAGCAAATTTGATTCTGTATTCTTGATTCTGCCTTAACTGCCTCTACAATTACTGGAAACACAGGAAAAGGGTTTCATGGAAGCATCCTTCCTTTGCAACAGAATATTTTGCTTTAAATAGAAGGAACGTATAAATTCTATACCATTGTATTACTTCGGACATTCCTACCATCAGGATTGCTGTGAATTTTATTTATCTACTTTAAATCCATTTGATTACTTGTATATGCCATCATGTTAATTTTCTGAAGATCTGGGCAGGGGAGGAGCTAAAGCTTTTGACACAGGGGCATAATTGCTTATAGAAAGTGAACAGAGATATATTTCTGTGTTAGTGCCAAACACAGAAAGGAGCAGAGGGGAAAGGATGGTCTCGTTCTGTAATTTTTGGAAGGTATTTTTCTGCAGTCATTCATAATGCATACTAATTGTGTTCCTCATGTTTTTATTGACGGAGCCACAGAACTATTGAATAAAGTAATGTCACCAGAAGAAAAAATCTTCTAGTAGCTGTGTAAGACTTGATTTTAACAAAGTCATTTTCAATCCTTTTTTGAAAGCAATTAAGTATGATTTTTCATTTCTAAAACTGTCCACTTCTCATTCTCTGACCTACATGCATTGAATTGTTCCATCAGCATTATAAGGGCAAATTATTGTTGCCTTGAACTTCTCTTGCTGTGTCAGAGTAACAAGAAATAAGACATGGGAACTGGTAGTGTTTGATTAGCTCGAACGTGTGTGAAAAAGGATTTTTGCTCCCCTAAGGATTTAGGAAGTAGCCTACCCATAAGTGTACAATCAAGGAGAGATTTGCATACCTGAGAAACAGCAGTTCAAGCAGGAGAATGTGAGGTCAATCAGGAGTAACTAGTTAAGAAATTCAATTGGTGGCTATTTTTCCCATGCTTTTTTATACTCACTATTTAATACCAGTTGATCTGAACTGCCATTAGTAGCTGCTGAGAGAATCAAAAGCTTAGGTCAAATTCACATATTAGATTGTGAAGCACAGGTATGCTCCTGTAAGGTAAGTATTCTACATTTCTTCAAAAGGGACAGAGGTCTTTCTTCCCATTAAGAATGTCAGTCCCATAATAATTGCTTATTACATCTATCAAAGTTCTAGTAACTCTCATAGCATGTGTTTTAGCTATATCACAAGTCCTTTAAAAGCTAATAAAGTTACAGCAAAGGTGTGAAGATTCTTAGTCATAATGAATTCTTGTAAATCATTTTAGGATTCTGCCCAGATGAAGAAGTACCGCAGAGAAGATATGGATCTCTGAAGCTCTGCCCACTGATTCAGCAAGAACTCATTGGTTTACAGAATCCAATTTTTCCATGGTTGCAGATTCTATGTTGGACACAGAAAGCTTATTTACATGAAACTGCTCACTCCTTACTTTATGTGCACTGTCACCTCCGTGTCTCTCATCCCAGTTCAGTAAAGCCAATTTTACAAACGTACTCTGCCAATAATCATGCATATTCAGTTGTTACTGATTAATGCTAAACCCTG
This sequence comes from Cyrtonyx montezumae, assembly GCF_038088225.1. Lineage (NCBI taxonomy): Eukaryota > Metazoa > Chordata > Aves > Galliformes > Odontophoridae > Cyrtonyx > Cyrtonyx montezumae. Next base: position 19,765,315 of record NW_027072078.1, on the reverse strand, counting down.
ATATTTATTTTAAGTTAGGTGGTAAACACAATTTGTACACACCTTTTCTAAGAATAAAATATATATGCAGAAAGCAGTTCATACTGTTTAGTAACTGGTGTGTGAGTTATGTTTTAAATCCCATCATTCGGAAGAGTGAAGTATAATAGTGTAGCAAACACCATTTAATAGTGACACGTTTCATTTGGACAGCCACTTAATTGAGATATCTTCCAGGGAAACAGTTTAGTCTACTAACTATAAATGGCAATGACTACTGCTTAATCAGAACCATTTTAGCATAAATTTCACTTAATAGGGAAACATTTGCCTGGTGACAAATACTTAAGTAGTGTTTAACCAAGTGTTAAATAGCTATAAAATTTTAGACTCTCCTTTTTAATTTTAATAGTGAAGTGCCAGCTAGAGATTAGAGGTGAAAAAATATAGGATGAAATACTGTAAATATCCTGGATTTTACTTTAGTTTGGAATTTTCTATTTTTATTTTTATTTATTTCTTTATTTTGGTCTTGAGCAGAGTATTTTTTTCATTGTAAAGCTTTTCAACTACTTTTAAGACTTCATCATTTAACTGGGACAAATAATCAAGATGACAGAACATCCACATATAATCTAATTAACAGATTTCTGCTGTCAACCTAAATAATAATAATGCAATAACATGCATGTGCCCTGCCAAAAGACATCTTGAATCCCTACCAGAACCACCCCCAGCAAACGATGGCAAAATTCAGTCCTATTGCCAATAGCCAGAGACTTGCTCATTCCAAAAGGTGAACTGCACAGATGAAAAAAGCACACAAAATAACTTGCCTCTAATTATATTCAGTAAATGTACCTAATAATAGCTATGCCTGAATTAAAAAAAAAAAAAAAGTTGGTAAAAATGAAAACAACAATTTCAAGGTCCCATCAGAAGCACCCTACATAGTTACTCAGAAATATAATGAGTATAAGCATTTCATACTAACATACTCTTAACAAAAATACCTTACTCACATCAGCCAATCTATCCTCTCTTAGACAGTACATAAAGATGGCAAGGAGAGTCTTCTGCTCTCATTTACCATTTGAGAAGATATATGTCATCATGCAGTCCCTCAGGAGTATTGCTGCTATTAATAATTATAGCTTAAGGATCCAATCCTATAAAGGACTAAGCACCTCAGTGAGAAGTCAAGAGGCACAAAGAACTGTTGAAAGGCTGAGCACCATCCTGGATCAGGCCCTTCAGTACTTGTAGAAAGCACTTGAATCACTCTCATGGTACAATGAGCAGTTGGTGCAATGCAGTAAATCATAGCAAAGGTTTTCTTGAATACATGGTTGCACCAATAATATCCCATTTAATTAGCAAAAAAACATATTGGAACATGTCACAGAAAACATAATCTCTGTAAAGCACAGCAGCTGACTAGTTAACTGGGTATCATGAAGATAGGTGACTATAACACAAATATAGAGGTATCCATTCCAATAGGCTGTATGACAAGTAGTCTATTGTTTCATTAATTTCTACTTTTTAAAGTTAATTTCTTCACTTTTTAGTATTAGTCATGTATTACAAGAATTAACATAAAGGTGATGATAATGCATGATCTTTATATGCCATCTTATTAAAATGAAGCTATTTTTAATACTTTTAAGAGGCCTATCAGAAAACACAATTTATATCCTCAAAGTATATTTTGTCAGTTTCAAGTATAATTTTTGCATTCATATTATTTTATGAATTTTAATGGAGACACTTAAATTGTAATTATTCCTCTCAGCTCAAATGCAGGTAACAAATGGAATTCAATCAGTGTTTGCGCATAATGACCATCATTAAGAGAGAAATAATAATGACATTCTCTCTGCATTAAACTTGCAGACTCTTTACACAATGATCTGAATCCCATTATTGATCTCCATGGAGATATGCAATTGTCACCTATTCTGCATAATATCTGAATGTTAAATACATTTGTTTGGAACAAATATTTTAATGAATACAGTCAGTTCCACTTAATTAACTATCTGATAACTGAATATTTTTGCTTAATAATTGAACACAGAACATCAAAATTGTCCTATTTTTTAATCAAATGCACTTGAGATTAGACACAAACATTCATTTAAACGTTCATAAAATGTACATATAGTTTAAAATTCCCATTAGGCTTCTTTAAAGCATACATATTAACATACTGGTAAAGTATTTTGAAATCACTTTTTCCCCCTTTGTTTTAATAAACCTCACGAAAGCTTCAAAGTCAAATCCATTTCCTTCCTTCCTTATGGGAAGAGCCCTTGAGTTTGTTACCAAAAGATTGCCGCTGAATATCTGAATACTGTCACCAAGCTTCTCTGAACTCTTGCAAGAAACAAGCATTTCACTATTTGTTTCAAAAAACAGACAGCAACAGTTTACTTGGATTTTGTATACATCATAATAAATGAAGTGCTAAGAAGTTGTATCATGTCATTCAGGCTTGTCAACCAACAGAAAGATGACCACAGCTATTTTTGCTTAGATCAGCATTATGGTGAAAACAAAATCCTTAAATGTAAAACAAACCAGGAAACAGAGAACTGAAGTTCTTGAGCAACCACTATTTTACACTGATAACAATGTCTTACTGTTTCTAAACTAAAAAGTTTTTTTGTTGTTGTTTTGTTTTTTATTCTTTCTTTTTTCTTTTTTTTTTACCTCAGTAAGGATTATTTCATCTAACCCTGTCTGAATAAATAAGACACCTGAAACTAAAGTGAGTAATTCCAACTGTCATCCCATGAACCCACCTCTGGAGGAAGCCATCTTGTTAAAAGGAGCACTCTTGGTGGCACTGGAGATGGGAGAGGCTACTAACAGATGCCTTAGAGGAAAGCATGAGAAATCCCAGAGAGGATAATTAAAAAATAACTTGGCCATAGGGGAAGCTTCTTCCTATTCTCAGTAGTTGGCTAATGCTGTGAAACATGAGGAGCTGCATACTTTTTTTTTAAAGAAACACAGAAACTGTAGATTCTTTCATTATCCATGTAAATGTCTATTTCTTTCTTAGGATCCTGCTGAGCTCTTGGCCTCAGCGATGTCTTATGGCAGTACTTTCTGCCATATCTCTGCATTTTATAAAAATGCTCATTTACTAGGAGAAAGGGCAAAGAGAGAGACTGATTTACATTCTCTTCACCATTCATTATTTTATTTATCATAATCCCTTGTATTTGTCTCCTTGTCAGAACTCAGGGTTTCAGAATTCTGTCTTTCCACATTTCTATTTCTGTTTTGAGGCAACTTAGAGGGATTTGTAAAACGTTCCTTTCAAATCCAAGTCCCAGACTAAACTCCAGGTTCGTGATATTATAAAGACAGATGCAGAAAGCAGTCACCATAGCACAGCTTGGTCATTTCGTTAGATAAATGCCCACTGTGAGCCTCAGTTTTTGCTTAGTCTCAAACATGCAAAAAGTTAAAAGATTTATTTCCAGGCTACTAGTCCAAATCAGCTCCCACTGAAACCAGCAGTATTTTTTATTTATTTTTTCTAATATCAAGTGAATTGAACTGGACTAATACTGAGCATTTTTAAGAAACTCAGTTGCACTGCATCAGCAGTAATTGCACAGGACAGGAGGAACAAACTGAGGCTGGCAAAGGTAAGAGAAAGCCTGTTTTCCAGGTGCTCACACAGCCAAGTAGGATTCCCATACAGGGACAAAAGTACTCCAGAGGGGGAACCCTGACTGGTCACTTTCTGCAGGTCTGTTGTACTGAACAACATTATCATTTTTTTAAAAGCTCAAAATTTTTGCCTTTGAAAATCATTCTACATATTTGCACTGGTTTCATGGAGTCAGAATAAATGCTAAAGCAATGACATTGCAATGATGTTCATGTTTAAATAACCCAAGCACTCAGCATGTCTTTTAAGGACTAAATAGAATTTAGCTATATCTCATGAAGAAAAAGCAGATATACAGCAAAATTAAAGAAAAGAAAAGAAAAGCAACACTTGTAATATGGAATATTCTTGGCCAGGAAAATAAATTTTCAAAAACTAAAGCACAGTTTAAGTTTAATGGAAGAATCAGAAACAGTGTATGTTTGTGTTCTATGCTTTCTTAATCTTTCTCTTTCAAAATGGATAATAAATTAAAGAGAAAAATTTAGCATGTGCTATATACAGGATACTGGAAGAACAGGCAGAAAATGAAATATAGGGTAAAAAAAACCAAAAAACGAAGGCTGAAAGAAAAACAATTTGAAGTCATCACTCAGTCCTCCCCCAAAAAGTCACTTAGCAGAATATTATAGCTTAGTCCTATGCCAAATAGAATTTGATCCACATTAAAAAAAAACAGTGCTTGAGTAGCTGCATAATACACTGGCTAGGAGTATTTAATCAGGAAACATGTATACCATTTCAAGCCTGGGTGGTACTGGCAGTATTTGTATATCTCTGTATTTGATCATTCCCTTTATACTATACAGAATGCATGACATCCCATGGATGGATGCAGAATGTGTTTACTATACCACAACTTGATCATTATCTTGGGTGAATGGCCAGAGTGTGTCCCAGTACTTGCTCATTATTATGGGGGCTGCATACCAGTAATTGATCACTCTTCCAATACTGTACAAGAGCTCTTGGGGAGTGTAAAGGGGGAATACATTCTGTATGTAGATTCTACATTTATTTTGTTTTGGACAGTGAAATATACTGAGAGTGAATCATAAAATGCTTGTGTCCTCGCTATTGTTTGTTGGGGAAAGGAGCTGTTGTTTTGAAAGACAAATATAAAACAAAGAATCCCAGAAGACTGAGCTATGACATGGCAATAGAGTAAATGCTGGGGAGGAAGAATAATAACAATGCTCAAGGAATATCAGTAATGTACAAGCAGGTAGAACAGGTATTGGTAGAAAAGTTTTTAACCAATGCATATTACAAAGGTAAAGATAATGTTACTGCTTTGTGTGGAAGCATACAGATAAAACATGTAGGTAAAAACATACCAGAAAGATTAAGGTGGGCACCAGGTTGGCTGGATAGTAACATCTTCACCACAAATTTTACATCAGAGGCAAAAAGCAACCCTATTAGATATGTCTCTTAAACAGCATATCCCAGTCCTGAAGATCTGCTCAGCATCTCTAACCTTCTCTAGGTAAGCCCACGGGGTGAGTAGTACTGCCACAGCTGATGATAGCATTCCAAACAAAGATGTATTTACTAAATTGAATTTTGAATGGAATGGGAAAAAGATTGCTATAGGCAATACAGAGGATGAGTATAATCCAAGCAACTCAGCTTATGTGGTTACACACAAGAAATAAACTGTAGGAATTCCAACTGACAAAGCTTATAAAAAAAGAGATAGAGAAAGTGCAAGAGTTATTATCAATCAAAGACAATGTTATTGTACTCTGATACTCATTTGCACTAGATCAGATCCTACTGTTTTTATAGAGAAGTAAAGGAACAAGCCAAGAAACTTTATTTACTTTATTTGTTTATTATGTTGTTCTATAAGCGATTTATCCCCATTATTGACTTGCCTATTTTTTCAGTCTGTGCATTTGCTTTCAATGTGCAGTGCCAAAATTGGCTAGGATGCCATTTTTACAGCATTATTTTTTAATGGGTAGCAATCCCAGTATCAGTAATATTACAATATATTTATAGATAGAGCAGAACAAGAAGCAAAAGTGTAGTGTGACATTCTGCTTGCACTATTACACCAAATCAAGGCAGCAAGCAATGACTAAGAACTTGTCAACACTTCACTGGTTCTTCATTTGTCATAGCTACTATAGCAGCACATAACAAACAAGTCACTTCTTGCCAGGGTAATTTTTTCCAAGGACAGAACTCCTCCATTAGACCTGTAAATATATTGGCCCAAGAAAAGGCCCCACAATAGTACCACATTGCATTGCCTAGGGGAAGTACTGCTGAAAGCAGCTAAATAGCGAAGCCATTTCACAATCACCTCTTTTCAAGGCCATGTTTGTACAGCTAAAATACAGCTAAGGGGGTGCTTTCCTATTGGACTAACCAAAAGGCTTAGAGAAGACACAATTAGACAGGTTTTGTAAGAAGAAAAGGAGCATATCACAGCTTTTTACTGTAGCATAAAAACAGCAGACAGTATTTTTTAGGAAAGCAGGAAGAACCTAAAAACTATGGCTATGGTTAAATGATGCACTAAAACTGGAATTCCAAATCCCATGTGGATCTCCATGTGAACACAGAACTGGGAAGTGCAGCTCCTTTTTAGCTCCCTTAAAGATAGCATTAGTTTGGTATCATATTCTTTCCAGCTGTACTAGCAGAAAGGACCTTGAATCAAATTAGTACTGCTGGGCAGTGAATCAGGACAGAGACAGTGTTTCACAGTCAATAAAGATATGCTTTAAAAGGTATGCATTTAAAAGTTTGGAAGCCAGGTAAGAGCTTAAAACTCAGTTCTGATCCATGTATTACCTACAGTCTTGCAAAGACAAGCACGCAGAATGAAGCTCAGGGTGAAAACCACCATCTTATAGTTTGCCTGAGAAGAGTTCAGGCATGGTAGAGGCCTTCAATTAAAAAAAAAAAAGATGAAAATAAGGAAGTAATAGGTAAAAAGATGAGAAATGGATGACTAAAAATTTAGTGTAGACATTGCATACATAGATGGAGATAAATAGATATCGCCAGGACAAATATGAATAAAAAGTTGCCTGCAAACTAAATGAAGGAAGTAGCAACATGAACCTTTTTTCTTTGGCAATCCTAGTTTATGGTGTTTGCTAAATTCTCATTTACAAAGGAGAAGAAGCACAAGCAGATTAGCTACTGCTTCAACGAAAGAAGGAAATATTTGAGATGTAGTAACTTCCATGGGGTAGGAATGTTCAGGAAAAGAAAATTTCATTTTCTAGAAAATAGCTTCAAATTTTAACAGTTCCCCAGAGAGGTGATCTACATATATTACACGAGCAAGGAAAGAAGTTAAACTCAAAAGATAAGCTATTCTACAAGAATTTTTCGCTCAGATATAATTAATACTGCAAAAAAATTTTGCCTTATCGTACCTGCTGAATCCTTCCCTCCAGGCAGGACTTCCCTTTAGGTGCCAAAACTTCATGAGATAAAACTGCAGGAATACTCTAGTTTGAGTCAGAAGTGAACTTCTGAAGCAAATCAGTTGATCATAGTCTCTGACCACACTTTGTATTGTAAATTGTGCTAGCCAAATTCTTTTTGACTGATGCTAAACCTGAACATGCTCTACAGGTGCTCATGCACTGTGCTCCACCTACTGATTGGTGTTCAGTACTGGACACCAGTAGACCAGGAAAAATTCAAGGCAATGCTCCTGCAACATGCAGGGTAGACATTGAGTCCCCAGTTTCATCTGTTTTGCTAAATGCGTTAATTCCCACTGCATTGCTTTACTTGCTCATCTCTTTACTGTACTACTTGTAATCCCTAGAATCATCCATACTATATACTATTTGATTGCCTCTTTTATATTACTTCCTTATTTGTGGTGCACAAATTGATCAAGTTTTGCAAAGCCACATCCAGTCTGTTTCTTCTTATTATTGCTAATGCTGAATGCATTATAGACTTCTAGGGTGACCACTGAGAAGAAAAGTAAACCTTAACTTCTGGGGCTTTTACATTCAGCCATTAAACAAACAGAAAACAGAGGATTTCCTCCACTGTTCGTTGACATTTCCTGAGGTTTTACTTTGAAAGTATATTTGATATTTCTACTCTGTTTGCAGTAAGACCATTTACTTTAGCACACAGCATTTGCTTTATTCAGCAGGAAAATTAACACTCTCACCTTCAGAGGGAGCTATCCATGATGTCTATACATTTTGTCTGTACAATAGGAGGACAAATTATTCCAAATGAAGAAACAAAGTGTACAATTATAAAGAGGTTTGAATAACAGCATTTAGAAACAATGAGGCTCCTTATTTTAGCAAGAATAATGGCAAAAATTAATAGCAAGAGTTTCAAAAGCTGCTTGGATTTTGATGTAAACAATAGCCTTGCTTGACTATTATTTAAGCTGTGTATCAACAATGTGAGTTTATAGACTGTGTTAAAATAAGTAAGTAAACTGAATTAAACTATTTATATCACTAGATATCTGGAAAGGATGACAGTAACTTGAATCGCATTCTAACAGTTTATAGATAGCTAAACCCTCTCCAGCTCTACATTTCTGTCCTACCAAAGTCCTTGATCAACACTTTGCAGGTCAAGTTTCTTGTTTGGGATGAAAAGCAAGTGGGAAAAGATAGAACCATCAGCATTTGACTAGACCACATGAAAATGTGAAAGGAGATTGTTTTGAAAGTCAACATCCATTTACACAAGTTCCCATTCATACTGTGAAATCCCCCAGTGGAGGTATTTCCTCATGCATTTCCTCATATTTTCCTCTCCTCCACATGCAATGACATTATCCACCATTTAGCATAGTTGCCTTATAGATACATGGGGCAATACAAAAGTTTATACCTCATTTACCTTGCAATAACTTAGTTATATAACTACAGATAGATATCCTGGCAAGGAGACTTGGACATTTATCTGTCTAGTCTTTTCATACCTGAAGACAATGTTGGATAAGAAACAGCTATTGAAGCCAGCAGATCCTGCATTAGCCAGTCAGTAGCCTGAACAAAAAGGAAGTTATAGATCTGATTCAGGAGGGATTCAGGCTGGACACTAGGATATACTACTTTTCTGAAAGAATGGTCAGGCACTGGAATGGGCTGCCCAGAGAGGTGGTGGAATCACCAACGCTGGTGGTATTCAAGGAACATTTACATGTTGTGTTGAGGAACATGGCTTATAGAGAAATACTTGTAATAAGTGAACAGTTGGAGTGGATGATGTTGTAGGCCTTTTTCAGCCTTGGTGATACTATGATTCTATGATGATAATGATCATCTCACATGTTGATTTTTCAGAGTAGATCAAATGATTGCAATCCTGAAAGACATTCTAAACCTGCATTTCAACATCCAGCAAGCTCCCATGGCAATTTTCTGGCTTTGAGGGATCTGACATTTGGAGATCACCAACTTAAGCTTTTTTGGCAAGTTTCTGGATTGTATTAATCACAAAAAAAAAAATAAATAAATAAAAAGAAAATTGAACCAGCAATCAGCCCCATGAGAGCCAGATTTGCTCAGAAACAAGGGAGAGTTCTGCTGGCACAGAGGCTGAAGGGTGAACATGGTCTTCAGACCACATTGCACTAAGACCTGATTCACACTATGTTTTACACAGAACTAAAAGTAGGATGCTTGTGAAGGATATTTGAAGATTTAAACTTTGCCAGCCACAGTGATCATGGCTTATATATCTAATGCTTATATTTTGGCACAAAATTACAGCTTCTGAAATAATTTTGAAAGATTATGATTTTAAAAGATTAACACAAGATAGATACATGTGACCCAGTGTTTGTTACAGGTATCAGTCATATTTTTGTTTTACAGTGGGGATCATGTCATCAACATCATGACAGGAGATGGCCAACAATTCTTTGATTCCAGCTATATGTATTTTTAGGATAGTTTACATTTAGATCTCATCAGTGATTGAGAAATCACCCAGTATCCCAGTAGATGAAGGTCTGAGTCATGTTAAGTTACAGAAGAAACAGAAATATATAATTCTAGTAAAGCCATTCATGGTTAGCATTTTACCACATTAAGTTGATCCTTCCTTCATCTTGTCGGTACACACCAGATAGCAGCAGACACGCCAGTGGATCACAGGAAATATGGGGCATTCATGGTTTGCACATTTCAGTCAATATTTGTGCAGACTAAAGTCCATTCTGTGGCAAGCAATGTTCATGGACTAAATGGTATCTTGACATCATTTAGGCTGCTTTATAATCTACCTACTCTTTGTTGCTCCTCCAGCTTTATAAATTTATATATGTAGCTTAAACTATATAACTAGTCTTTCCCTAGTCTGTTCCTTCATTGTCATGTTCCCTGATATTTAAGTCTTTCTCATAGTTGTCTATCACTGAGTAGCAAATTCAATGCTCAGGAATTTTAGGAACATCAAACATCTATGTAGATCTCAGAGAGAGGAATAAACGAAGGTAGGCACTAGGGCACTGTAAGAACACAGGAAGTTTCTGAAAATTAAATTATACATGTGTTCTAATGAATTAATTTCTAATGTGCAGCTTAGCTTTCTTCTTTGTCTCCTCAGAATATGGCACAGAGTAAATGACTATTTGTGCCAAAGAGAAGCAAATAGCTCCATAGATGCTGAAAAAAAATTGGAATTACAAGGTCAGAAGAATAAGCAAATACTTTTTTGTTGTACAAATAGGTTTAAATCTTTAATTTAAAAATGATTCTCTCACTTTTCACAGGGCTTTAAAAATCCATGTACAGTTTGATATATAAATAAAACATTCATACAATCAAAATTCAAATTAAAGGGTTTTATCATTCTTTTGTTTTGTAAGGTATAGCATGGAGATTTCTATATGAAAAAAGAAAGTTTTCTTATCCGGCTAATTAAAATAAAAAGGATCAAACAAAGAAAGGTCTGAAATTATAAAATCTAGTAATAAAATTCTAGTCTATTGCATTTATTTAGGGATAGATGTTCAAATGACAATCATGCTTCTCCAAGTAAACCCAAACAGAAATCTAATAGAAATCTAATTTTGCTAGTTTTATGTACCAAAAGTCTACTAGACTCTAATGATGAGAAAATTAAAATCATAAATGGCTTTACTAAGAAAATACTGCAGCCTTGTAAACCTTCTGTAAGTGACAGATCAACGTTTTCAAGCAGGGACAAAGTGATTCCATTAGATGACATACTACCATCATTACCTATTTTTAGCAGTAATAATAAATACAGTCATTATGATGATGAATAACTAATGAAATGGCAGGCCCAGGAAACAGCACTACAAAGCTTTCAAGAAATGAAAGTCAGATCCTGGAGCAGTAGGTATTACCAAACCAACTCTTATTTGCCTACCGACTTCAGCAGTACTTTTCAAATACTGCATATACATCAAGAGGAAGAAAAAACAAATTACAACTCTGGAGACATCACATCCAGTGACAACCCAGCAATTAAAACAATTTATGCTAAGAAAATTGCCACAGACCCTACTGTTTTACTATTACACAGAAGTAAAAAAAACCCAAACAACAACAACAACAAAAAAAAAACCTTCAAGTGATGTTTTAATACTAAATGACTAGTCATGCATCAGGTAGATACAATAAAACTGATTAATAGTATGAATTTTTGCACTGATTAATTGATCAACAAAATGGCACTAATAAGCTTTCATTTACTATCTCGGCACAGTGACCAAAAACATTTTAAATATTATTTTATCTCATCTTCAAAAGACATTTTAACCATTTACAAATTTTGAGGATTTTTTCAGAAGTAGCTGAAAAACTGAGAACAACAAAAACAAACAAACTTACACCTGTTGTGTGGTTTGGGTGTCTGTTTGTATTTCTGCCAGATAGCAAACCTTCCTGAATATATGAAAGAAACCAAGATGTTAACTCCAAAATAAATGCCTGATTTTTAAGAACAGATGAAATATAGTGTCATTTAAATGATCAAAGTCTCAGCAATATGTTTGTTTTTAACCTAAATGTATCACTTCCAGAAATGAGGGTGTCTGCTCAATATGTTATCCTTTCACTTGGTCTGTCATCATGACAGAAGATTTGGTATTGCTTTGTGACTGACTTGGTCTGTAGTGGGCGCAGAGACATAGGATTCCGTGAAGAAAGAAGGAAAACACATCTTCATAGAACTGTCTTGAATTTTTATTTTTTTAAGTGACCTATATAGTTGAAAATCGTTTTTCCATGGGAGGCATTTCATTCCTCAATTGATGGTAAATTCAGTTCCCAGTTTGAACAACATTTCCCCTCCTTACTTTCTTTGAACAGTAAACTTCAACAAGAGGCAGCAATTGTTTCAAATTATTAGTGTATATGGTATCAGTGTTACATTCATGGGATACTGAAATGTTAAATGTGATCTGAATATTCCACTGAACATGTAAGGGCATTGTTTTAGTTTAAATACTTCTGAAATAATATACATAGTTTGTTAAAATTACATGAATGTCATTTTGTCACTTCTCTTTTAATATTTTATAATATTTTATATAATATAGTTTTATATTAAAATATAATTTTATATTTTATATATTTTTTCTAATATTTTAGGTATATATATATACTTTTTTTTTCCACAAACAAGTCAGCATAAGAATTAGAGTTTTTAAAAGTAGTATTTTGGGAAGAGTGTTTTTTTATGGGTTTATATATAATGTCCATTAACTTTAGCATTATAGCATCATTTCAGTCCCTAAATGAAATCTCTCCGCATACTAGTATTTCATGTTAACACAAAGTATGAATAAACGTTGCTTGAAGCTAATTGAAGCTAATACAATTGTCTAAAACACTACATAAATTTAGCAAGCTTCAATGATCATAGACCTAGAATCCTTAGAGTTGGAAGGGAACTTTAAAGGCCATCTAGTCCAACTCTCCTTCAAAGAACAGGGACGCCACAGCTAGATCAGGTTGCCCAGGGCATTATTCAGCTTCAGCTTGAAAGTCTCTGCAATAGTGCATCAATCACATCACTGGGCAACCTGTTCCAGCGCCTCACTACCCTCAGTGTAAAAAGATTTTTTCCTTATATCCAGCTTAAATCTACCTTCTTCATGTTTGAAACCATTTCCCTTTATCCTATCACAACAGACCCTGCCAAAGAGTCTGTCCCCTTCCTGTAGCTCTCCTTTAGATACTGAAAAGCTGCTAACAGGTCACTTTGCAGCCTTCTCTTCTCAAGGCTGAACAGCCTCAGCTCTCAGCCTGTCCTCATAAGAGAAGTATTCCATTCCATGGATCATTTCTGTGGCCTTCCTCTGGACACACTCCATCAGGTCCACGTCCCTTCTGCACTGAGAGCTCCACATCTGGACAGTATTCCAAGTGAGGTCTCACCGCACAGATCAGAGGGACAGGATCACCTCCCTTGCCCTGCTGGCCACACTTTTTTGATGCAGCCCAGAATATGGTTGGCTTTCTGGGCTATGAGGGCACATTGCTGGCTCATGGACTGCTTCCTATCCATCAGTACTCCCAGCTTCCTTTTGGCAGGGCTGTTCTATCAGTTTCACCTCCCACTAGTACTGGTTGCCCCGGCCCAGGTGCGAGACCTTGCATAGATCTAAATTGCATGAATATAGCATAAGCAATAAGATGCTAATAGGTCAATACAATATTATATATATATATATATATAAAATATATATGTTCATGTTTTGTTTTTAATATCTTCATAACCATGAAAACATTGCCCAGGAACTTTATCAGAAAGGTAACAAAATAATGAATTTTTCTCAGCATGTACTGAAATAAGGCAAATACATCTCGACATTCCATTCGGTCTCTTCTGTGCATAAGAGTAGCATTATGGATTCTGAGGGGACAGTGAATGAAGCAATCCCAAATTGATAAATAACTTTCAAAGAAATAGTTGCTCTGTTCCATCAAAGTGCAAATGAAGTTAGTTTGAAGAATGTCACAAAGGGAAACAAGGGCTGTTAAAAAAATCATAGTGAAAATAGATCATGAGGGAAAATATTAAAAATAAAACAGAATGGAGAGTTCCTACTTGAGTGATCAGTTAGAATTCTGAGTCTTTTTCATTATTTCTGTAATATTTTCTTTATTCTTCAGTGATAAACATCTGTGACTGGTTGAGATTATTATCCTTCTTTTTAATCGCTAGTTTATCTACATCAAATATAATCTCCAGAGATTAAAATGCCACGGTATTCACAGGGTTAAAATAAATGTTTCTCCTTTTTCCTCTCATGGTTTATGCCTTCTGCAAGGTGAAGTTGCTCAGAAAGATTATAATTTGTAGCTACAGAAGCTTTGTCCAAAGCATGCACAATCTTTTATATCCTAAACTCATATTGTGTCAGGTAGAATGAAATCAATTGGATGTGTAAATTCCTTAAATAATAGCAAATGGAGCAAATTGAATTTCAAAGGGAAAAAAATGGTGAACCTGAAAAGCAGCAGTACGAAGGTCATCAGCAGAATTAACAAAAAAGTCTGGCAAAGTTACAGTTAGGCAGTCAGTAATACTCTATTGATCAGGCTTTCTCAATCAATGATGCTGTGCCTAGATTATTGATGCAAAGGTATTAAGCAAAATTTTATTTCAGCTAACTTGTTGGCTCAGATGTCAACTGAAAGTCATTTCCCCAGTCAATCAAAGATACAATAAATCTGAGCAGAGTTAGTTCTTCAACACCTTTGTATATATTGCGCCTTCCAACTACATAATGAGCTTTGAAATGGCAATGCTTGAAAGAGTATTTTAACTAGGAAGAGCAAAGATACAGCATTTCCATAAAAAAACATACAGCTACACAGAGAGGACTAAATAGGGAACAGAAAGAGACATTCCAAATTACAAGGGGAATTAGTAGGATACATCAAAAAAAGACAAAATCTAAATTTGCATTTACAGTTGGATTTTGTTCCCCCTTATTCCTCATTTGTTCATGTCAGAAAATCCTACACTCACACCACGGTCTCTGCTAAAGGAAGACCAAGAGCACAGCCAGTGGCCTACTGCAGAGCAGGGAAGGAAAAAGAAAGGAAAAGTACTGAAAGCCCTTCAGAGGGACAGGCATTGAAAGTTCAGACAGTGCCCATTCATCCTATGGTTAGTTTTGCAGTTGCTAGTAGTCTTCCCAAAAGCTTAAATATAGGTTTGCTGAAACTTGTATATAATCTAGGAGGAGGAAGAAGATGTAGCTGAGAGGTGAACACGCTCAACTTCATGGAAATGCGTAAGTAGAGAATATTCTCACAAGCTATTTTCAACACTTGCGCCAAAATTCAATGTGAAAACCCGTGAGATTTGGGTTTTACTGAGGATTCTTGTTTTATGGTCTTGAGCTCAGCATGATTTTAAAAATAAGCCACTCAAGTAAAAAAAACAAAAAACAAAAACAAAAACAGAAAAACAACAGCAACAACAAAAGCCCACAAATGCAGGAAGAGAGCGGGTTGTACTTGCAGCAGTAGTTACTTGTCTCATGTGAATTAAGTATCAGTCACAATAGTCAGAACTATTTGCAATAGTGAACTAAAATGAGTAATAAGAGAGTGTGTTATTGTTATTGTTAGTTTAGTGAAAGATGTAACTGACTTTAACAACCTTAAATGAAATTCAGTGTAATACAAGAATCAAAAGAAAATACAATGAAATTTTATTTTATACTCTCCTTATTTTTTCTTTCATTATCAAAATGTGCAGACCTAGAGTCACTTATGTAGGTCAGAATTCAGAAATACTTCTTTTCAAAAAATAAAAATAAAAAATTACATCCTAAAAATAGAATTTGCTTATTAATGAAAATAAAGACAAAAGGCTTTAAGAAATAATCTAAAAGACGCTTGACAAACAATTTGATAATATTTTCTGTCAATTAAAGTGTGATCCATTTGATCAGTTTTTCTATGTTCTGTAAGAACTGTCTCATGAGGCGAATTCCTAAAGAGATTTTGAGAAAGAAAACATATTTTCTGCACCGAAATTGATATCAGAGAACCTACTGATTGATAGTACTTTATTTGCAGAAATTTTCTTCTCTTACTAACACATTCATAAGAAGAATCTGGGAGTTGCAAACATTAAAAAATCATATCAGTAATCAAATCTGTTTCAGAAATAAAATCAAATTTCATTGAATCCTTTGGCAGGAAGACAAATTAATTGCCAACATGTTGCCAACCTGTTTTTACAAAAATAAAGAAAAGATAAAAACTGCGCTTTTCAAAAGTATTGTGTCAAGAAAAATTCAAAAGCAGGTTGAAGTTAGGTATGTAGCTGTAACTTCAGGACAGAGAAGAATATTCATATATAAAGATATCCCCCTAGGTCATATCTGATTCAGTCCATTGTGGTAGATATCTTTCTCACATCTAGCTTTTGATCATGTTAGCATACTTTATGAACCCATCCACCAACTCCTAGTCCATTATGTTCAGTTCTCAACCTTAAGTACCCTGCTTTCAATTTCAAGAGTTTCTGTGATCCATTCACAAAAACTAAAACCTTTTTCTTCTTTTTTGTTTGTTTGTTTGTTTTGTTTGTTTCCTGTATAAATACAAGCTTTCTTATATGAGCCCATGTTATAAGTCTATAGCCCCCAGACTCATCCTCAAACATCCCCTTGATCCCCATTTCAGGTCTTCCAGTTGGGCCTTCACCAACAGGGACACTTAGAAACACCCCTATGCAGCTCAGCAGCTAAGGGCACCAGGATCACAGTACAACCACTACTCCTTTACTACATTTTCCTCAATGGCTATGTTCTGTCTCTTGACTTGAAGTACACATACACTGGTCTATTGCATCTTTAAGTCTTGGTACAACACTTGCTCTAATAATGAGTGGGTCTGTGATCAAGTTACTAGGAACAGTGATAATACAAATAATATCATATGCAAAATATCCTTGAATGGAACTTTTTGGCCTTCATGGCCAAGCAGAATCATGTTTGTAAGTTGGTCACATTATTGACAATACCTAAATAGACACAATTCCCTAAATTTTTATTTAAAAATAGAACAAAACAAAACAAAACAAAAAACAAGGAAAACTACTAGAGCTAGTGAACTGGATATCCGGAAGCAGCAAAATATCCAGTAAGGACCCGATCCTGACTGTAATTTGCAATCCTAGAGGTGTAATTATTTTTTCTATAATTTCTGACTGCCTCCCATACAGTACAAAGACTACTTCCTACTTCTAGATTTTAAAATTAAATAATTCTTACCTCTTACCCTCTTCTGCACTAACAGTGTTACTCGAATAAAATTTTAGAAATCGTTACGGCAACCAGTTATCCAAAAAATTTCTTCATCTCCTAAATCTATTTTTTTAATCTGTTCCTGCTGTCATCTTAATTTCAACTTCTTCAAATGTGACAAATGCTTCTTTATTTTAAACCTACCTCTTTCTCTTTTGGATTAGCACGGTGTTATTTTTTTTCCTCCTCATCCCCACCCTGAAGTTTTAGTAAATTTTCTTCCCCTGCTATTTGGTTGGGTCACTCAAAGTTACATTGAACAGACATGAAGAGGCAAAAAACCCTCCCCCATAGATTTTTTCATGTTTTGCATGTTGGACTCAAAAAGTCGGACAAATGCCTCACAGGAGTAAAGAGGCCTCGTTTTTCTTTTGCTGTGTGGATTTCTTTTCTGCATGTGCAGGATTTGTTGTTGTCTTAAAAAGAATTAGGATACCAATTCTGCACTTATCAGGACTTTTTTGTCAGCTTTAATAGTACTAAAGCAATGACAGCTTATCTGCCAGTGCTTCTAGCAGCCTTTTCCAGTGGTAATTACATTGTCGCTATTTTTTTTTCACCTTCACACAGCTGTAAATATGAAGTAACTTCAGTGAAGCATAGAATGAGAATTGGGGAAAACTATGTGTAGATATCTGTTTGTGATTAACCATCATGTTTCCACATGTTGTATTCCTGCTTGAATTCAAGCAGTCTATAGAAACCTGATCAGGACTGTAATTACGGCTTGCTTGAATCAAGTCAGTCAAATAACGTCAAAAACAATTATTTTCCTTTCCAAAGGGCACTACAAGTTTGGAAATACACAAGAGAGCATACAGACCTCAACATTTTAACAGTTTATGTACCAATCTCAGGGTATTCAGCCCTTGACTCACTCAATGGGACTTGAAACATACACTGACACTTTTTCTTAATACAAAAGCTACCGTTTTATTATATCATGCTCTGCTATAGATCATCTTTGTAATTTGGTCAGCTAGCTGAAAGAACAGCTAAGAAATGAGCTGTATTAAAATAAATGCACAACCAAAAAGCAAACAGAATAAAGCTAAGAATATCACCAAATGCAGCTGATTTTCAGCAGCTCTGAATTTGAAGGGCTTTTAAATTATTCAGTATTTTTTAAAAGTTATAGTATCTGCAGAATTTGAGCTAAAGGTTACTGTTCAGGAAATGAAACATATATTTCCATGTGCCCTGCATCAGTCCACTCACTCAAGCACCTGATGTTTGCAACAAACTTTGCATACTTTGCAACAAGTGTGTTTTGTTTCTCTGCTAAACTGGTACAAGTTTATCTGTAGAAATAAGTTTCTTTTAACCAGAACAAGACTTGTAGAATTAAATCCAGAATAAATCAATGTGCTAAATAAACATTTAACAGCTACAGTACAATTCCACAAAGAGATTAAGTAGCTATGGAGCTCACAGAATTATATTCAGAATAATTTGTTATTACAATATTTTTATTAAGTACAAATTCCTATACTTCGCCTGTTCAGAATGATTAGATATTCTCAAGAAAAATTTCATACAATCTTTTGCTTTGAAATTCTTTTTTAAATTTTTTCAAGATCATCAGTGGAATAAGTGAACAAACTAATGTGAAACTTCTGAATCTAGTGTTCACTGCAGAAGCTTCCAAATTAGATGGAGCCAACAGAATATTTAGGTCATAAATAAACAGAGCTTTGGTAATCAAATGGAAAGGATACATTCCATTTTATGATTTCATGTGTTTAATACGATCTGATGCCTTTTACTAATTCAAACAATGATTTATCGAACCATTGGAGGGGAATAAATACCAATTCAGGTTGTCAAATTTGTGTTTCTTATTCTTGCGTTTAAGACCTACCACACATTCACATCTGTTAACTATGTTTTTCTTGCACTATGCAATCTTTGTCTTGCTGTTTTAAGAATCATATGGATCATACTGATTCCACTTTCTTGTCACCAAACCAACTTTACTCCTGCATCTGTGATGTCTCAGGTGAACATTTCAATCTGAAAACGGCAACAGCTGTTTCAGACCACATTTTCACACCACTCAAGAACGGATATTTTGGTGGTTCGTCATTAGGAAATGGACTCCGGATAATTACAACAATCAAGATTGTATAGTATGAGGACGAACATATATATATTTATACTTACAAAAAAGATGCAGTGTATTTCAAAATCTGAATGTACAGATTTCACAGTTAAAGTTCTCATATATATGTGTAAATATGCACGTTTATATACACAGATCAACATTTAAGTAATTTTCTGTTAATAATAATACTGCTGTCTTTTGAGATAGCTTGTCTTCTTGGTCTGTAAAGTCTTTGGAATAGAGAATATCTCCATATATGTTTATTTATTTATCTGGAAAATTAGACTAGGACCTTTTTCAGACAACACTGAACACTGCTAAAATAGTAAAAAGTAGTTTTTGTATGGTTTTTTTTGCCTAAAATCACTTATCTTTTTCCATGAATTTCTATGAATTGAACATAAATATTTTTAAAGGCTTACATGCTGCACACTTGTACATACTGTTTTACCAACAAAAAACTATTTGCTGCCTCTGATATATGTAAGTACATACATGATACATTGTTGTATCTGTAAGGTCAAATAATCAAGCCTCCATTCAATGAAAACTGTTGCTTTTAGAGATAACTGTAATAAAAGCATTTCTTTACCTTTATAAATTTCACAAAAAGAAAACTTCATGGACAATAATTGTGTGGACGCAAGGGTTAGAATGAAAGGCATAGCATCATATGACATCCATATGGATCTCATTAAAGCCATCTTTTAACAGGTTTCTGCAATAATTCTCTACCCATTTAAACTCCTTTATGCAAGATAAATGTCTTATTCTATTACAGAAAGTGATGCTCTAGAAGTTTGGTGACAATAATATTGAAGATCTAGAGAATTTTAAATGGTACACTGTTAGTGGAATGTAAATGGCAGTAAAAGAATCTATGATTAAATACTTGATTAACTACCTAATTACTTAATTAACATTTATGACATATTTCTTAGCCTGTAACTTTTGTAAAGAAGTAGCTATGAATTTGCTATCCCTTAGAAATCTTTCAGTACAGTCGCCAGTCAGACTATCCGTGACTCAACCTATATTCAGTCTTTTCCCAGTGAGGAATGTAGCATAACTTCATTACTCCTCTTGAAGTTCAGTTATGAATGATGAATGGTCCAAGTATTCACAACTGTTGTTAACCAATGCAGCATACTGTTACCATTTTTAAAAAGAATTGCATTATTGATGAGAGGATCACTCCAATTCTTAAATAGTCAGCTTACCTTGTTACCAGAAAGAATTACATATTGATAATGAACATTAAAAACTGTTTAATGAATAAAAATATATAAACTATGAAAATAAAATATTCTGCCCATCAGTTTAAAAGTACCTGCCTAATTATAACAACTGAGGATTGGGCACTAACAAGTCTAGACTAATTCTGTTGTCCCACTAGGAAAGAAAACCTTCTCTTCATGGCAAGACTGTTGAGACTGAGCATATTTTCTGTGTATAATTTGCAAAGTAGATGTCCGTGTTAAAGAGTTTAATTGTTTTTTAGAAGTCTTACAGAGTATCTCTGCCATAATTCTTTAACAAGTTACTCTTCAGAGTCAATCAAATAAAGAAAAATAATGTTGTAGGTTACAGCTGAGTACATGCAGCAAGAAAAAATCTACACAGAATTCATGCAAATAAAATAAATTAAAACCATAGTATACTAGGAAAGTGCTCTCTGAAGTGTGCAGAAACATTGAGAAAGTATTTTAATTTCTGTTAGAAACTTTATGGTGAGAGTCCACTCATATTAAAAATGTATAACAATTAAACATAAAACCATTTCCTTACTGCTGGCATTTATGCAGAACCACTTACAACCATTCAAAATACTAATATCCTTTCTTACCTAGCAATTAATGCTGTACTATGGGTTCAACACTCTGTACAATAGAAAACAGCATAACCACACTCCACAGTGACCCACTGTGCTTAATTAGGAATTTGGACTAATTTAATTTAATTTAATTTGGACTAGATGATCTTATAGGTCCTTTCCAACCTTATGAACTTATTACACAACAAAGTTCTCAACTTCAAGTCACTGAAGTGAAAAGTCATGGTTAAGTTTCACTGTAAAATCATGTCAAAATTCATAAACAATTTCAAACGTAGGTACCACATACACTAGAGAGCAATTTAAAGAGTCAGAGATGTTTCTAGAAATTACTACAACTCATTTCATTTCACAGAATCATAGAATCCTTAGAGTTGGAAGGGATCTCTGAAGGCCATCTTCCTGCAAGGAAAAGGGACACCACAGCAAGATCAGGTTGCCCAGGGCCTTATTCAGCTTCAGCTTGAAAGCCTCTGGAACAGGGCATCAGTCACATCACTGGGCAACCTATTCCAGTGCCTCACCACCCTCAGTGTAAAAAGATGTTTTCCTTATATCCAGCTTAAATCTACCTTCTTTATGTTTGAAACCATTTCCCTTTATCCTATCACAACAGATCCTGCTAAAGAGTCTGTCCCTTTCCTGTAGCTCTCCTTTAGATACTGAAAGACTGCTAACAGGTCACTTTGCAGCCTTCTCTTCTCAAGGCTGAACAGCCTCAGCTCTCAGCCTGTCCTCATAAGAGAGGTATTCCATTCCATAGATCACTTCTGTGGCCTTCCTCTGGACACACTCCATCAGGTCCACATCCCTTCTGCACTGAGAGCTCCACATCTGGACAGTATTCCAAGTGAGGTCTCACCGCACAGATCAGAGGGGCAGGATCACTCACTCTTCTGGCCATGTTTCTTTTGATGCAGCCCAGGATATGGTTGGCTTTCTGGGCTGTGAGGTGACTTACATTCACGTTCCTATCCACTAGTACCCCCAGGTCTTTTTTGACATGGCTGTGCTCAGACCTCTCATTCCCAAGCTTGTATTGGTAGTGAGGGTTGTCCTGATCCAGCTGCAAGATCCTACATTTGGATTTGTTGAACCTCGTGAGGTTCACCTGTACCCACTGCTCAAATCTGTCTAGGTCCATCTGGATGGCATCTCATTCCTCTGATGTGTCAATTGTACCCCAGAGCTTGGTGTCATCCACAAACTTGCTCAGGGTGCAGCCGACCCCACTGTCAATGTCATTGAATAAGATATTAAAGAGTATCAGACTCAGCACTGATCCCTGGAGGACACCACTCATCATCGATCTCCAAGTCACTGACCACCACTCTCTGGACTCAATCCTGCAGCCAGTTCTTCATCCATCAAAAACTCTACCAATCAAGTCCATATCTTTCCAATTTGTAGAGAAGGGTGTTGTGGGGTACTGTGTCAAAGGCCTTACTGAAGCTGAGACAGATCACATCAGTGGCTCTTCCCTTGACCACTGTTGAAGTTACACGATCATCTGCGTGCATTGGTGTAGAGCCTTTTCAGCTGGACAGCTGGTATTGTTACTTCCTTAAAGGATAACTCCTCAATTCCTTTTAGGTATTTCCCTTCCTTTTAGATTTTCCCCATCGCATTCTCCCGTTGCCCCAGCAGTCACTGTCTCATCATCACAGAGGTTTGTCTGTGCTGCAGTGTTGCCATCACCTCTCACAGCAGCAGGTTCCTCAACACCCCTGCCAGCACCCTGTCCCTCCAATACAGTTATGCCTTCCCACACCTTATGATTATTTAAACAGATTACTTGCAGTAAAAATGCATGTTTGTGAAAAAAAACCAAACAACAACAAACATGCTCTCAACTCTCCAAAGAACTGAGTAGATGCTCTTCCCATTTCCCTGGTCACTCCTGTACTGGTCTTTAGTCTTCAGTCCCTCATTTGACTTACACTGAGAGTTTCTCAGGAAGATCACTGAACTATTATACTGACACACACACACACACACACACACAAAAAAAAAAAAAAAAAAAGCAAATAAATAGAGAAAGTAGCTTACAATTTTTTCATTAACACAAAATGCATTCCAAATCTCCATCTTGGCTATTTTACCATGCGTACCCAGGAAAACTGTTCTGTGTAGTGTACAGGGCTAAATTCCACTGAGTTAAACTTTACATAATTACAACTGAATAGTTTAACCTGGTTTTCATGAATGGTCAGTAGCTGATAGCCACATGAAATAGGACAAGAACAGGAAATCGAAATTCATTCTCTCAACATGACAAACAGTTTAAACTCATTTTCTTTTATAAGTATTATTTTTTTCATTACACCATCTTATGGGACAGTCACTCTGAAAGAAGTTCCTTTTCAAATGTTGCACTTTCAGTTAATCAATTTTAACATTTTCTGACAAGAGTAACAAAAAAAAATTCAATTTCTATTACAAGTTGGATTACTTCTTCTTAACTGAATTGTAGTAAATATCTCTAGCTATTGGAGAATTGCTTACATCTAAGTTACCACTATAACAATTAAATTAAGTCCTATGAGTTATTCTTTTGTTTGTTTGTTTGTTTCAGGTTGTGTCTCATCTCGACAGGACTTTACTATTCTAATAAAGAATAGGAATAAAGAAGATTTCTGACCTTGAAATCTACTTAAGCAAAGTAACAGTAACATGTTATATATTTTGTTAATTTCTTATACTTCATTGTTACATCATTCAGCTCAAGATGACTCTGACAGTTACAAAATCCTAGCTTGTGAAGGAAAGCTTTCAGTTTAGTAATGTAGTACTTCATTTGTTCACAGATTGGTCTAACATGCAAACAGTAAGCAAAGTCAGAAGATCCTGACACGTTCTAACCTGGAAGACTTTGTGCTTATGCCAGGACCGTTTTTAACTGTCCAGAGTTTTTTTATTTGTTTCTTGCTTTTACATTATCCCGCTGATATACACACACTCAGCATTCAATATTACAAAAGGCCATTCTCACTCAATGTAGCATCTTATTGCCTAAGAAAAACTACATCCACACTCATTTTCCAGACAGATGGACAATTTACTTTCAGTATTTTTGTGTTAGGTATACTTCCAATGCCTACCTTTTAGAAGATACTAACAAGTAAATAAACGCTCATAAAAAATTATGAGTCACTCTATAAAATACAAAACTGCTACTATCAATAAATTACTATGACTATTATTGGTTTTCTGCTTACTAACTCGAGAAGTAGCTGATGATCTAACAGTGTCCCTTACTGCAGTTGTGCCTCAGTCTCGACTTTAGCAGTGACCATATGATTCTTATGTTTTTCTGTAAATAACCTTGCCTGCAGAGATTCTGGAATTACTGTTTGAAGACCCCAGAGCAAACAATTATTCTCAAGAGACAGTTCTGATATAGGATATAATGTTTCAACAGAACCTCTGACAAATAGTTGATGTGAAATAAAGTACTTTTTTGAAGAAAACGGTTTTTTTCCCCTTGTCCATTTGACATACGATAGAATTCAGTGTTAGAAACAAAGGACTCCAAGATCTTATTTTATTTTGGTGCCTGTTCTATAAACTAAATACCCCGATGATGGTAGCAGTGATAATGGTAAGAAGAACCTTAATATCTGCCACTAATAACATCATAGCCTGCTCTTCACAACACATGCATGTCTGAAAATGAGAACAGAACAGCAAAGCCTTTGAAGTACCTGGCCACCTTTTTTCATCTGGAGAACTTCAGACTACCTTCATAACATTGGTCCCAGTCATGTGCCTCATCAAATACCCAATTTAAGACAGCTCCTGAAAAGCTTGCAGCAACAGAGGAAGGAGGAGCGAGCATAAGAGAAGTACTGTTTTATCTGTGATACTCTTACTGGGTTGAAAAGGTTTTGCTGGTGATGGAATTCTTTGAGAACTTCTGACTAAAGATGCAAGCCACTGAAACATTGGGTCTACAGTCTGTAGTTTTTCTCCTCTGCAGTTCTCAAAGTCTCTAAGAAAAACATTTATTTACATAAATAGTAAAAGAAAAAAGAACAAATAGCAAAAGCAATACACTGAAAAGATCAGCAAGATAAAAAAATGGACTTAATAAGTCCATATCTGTGTGATATAGATGTTCAGTCCCAAGTTCAATCGTATTAAGACCTACTTTTGGAAACAAATGGAAGCAATTGAGCATATAACAGAGACATATGTGGACAAAAACAAACAAACAAGAAAATAGAAAAAGTTGCAAGGAAAAAAAATCATGTTAGCATTAAGAAGCAGTTCAGGAAGAACAGATGAGGACTACGTATTGTTCATTCTCATACAAACAATAGTAGTACCATCACAAGGAAAAGTAAATAGGATTATATATTCTATTCAGAGCAACAGAATACTAAGTACCAGTCTGCAGAAAGACCAAATACCCTCTCTCTTAAGAAGAGATTATTCAGAAAGTAAGAGCAATGTATTCTAAACCTAAAACAAAATAAATTTACATGACACTGAATTAAAAGGATAACTTTTTTTCTTATTGAAAATAAGAAACAGATGTGAAACACTATTTCATTTATTTTCTTATTAATTTTGCAGAAGGAAATGTTGAATTTACAACTGGAAGAGCAATACCAGTCATGTCTACTCCTTTTTGGAGTACAGTCCTTGGCTATAACTGGACATTTCCAGATGAATGTCTAGAAACTGACACAATCTGCAGCACATATGGATTAGGTACCTACTATTAGACATCTAAGAAAGAATTTTTCTGTTTGAATCTTTATATAACTTCTGCTTTCTTGCCTGATTTAGTCTGATCTAAAACTGTGCTGAAAGATTTTTCTGTTTCTATCATCTCACATATCTCTCTCTGCATAATTTTTGATACGTTATTCCTGGAACTATTTCTCCAACATCCAAATTTGGAACAGACATTTTATTTTTGCTCATTTTTCCTATGGTTCCTTCTTTTGAAAGGTAACATCACAAAAGTCAACTGGAGTAGGCTTGCAACTTGTTCACAGTTCCAAAATACTCTTTCCACTGTTTGTGGAAAAAATTAGGTGTCAAGGAATACATATAATTCTGCATTTTGGACAAAATCCTTTTCCAGTATTTATTGAACAGAAGGTAATTTTCATATGCTGTTATACAATGCCAAGAAATCTTTCCCACAGATAAATGCTTCACCATTTCCCCATGGTACAAAATCAAGATGTGTCCATCCCTCTCCAGTATCTGAGAAAAATACAGCAACCCATGATACACATGCAACTCTAAGATTCCACTGATTGACTACAGGTGTCTTTTGTAAAAGCATATCAGTGTTATAAAACCACTTAGAAATTTCATTAAAATTTCCTTTCTTCCTACAAGGAAGAACTACACACACTCCTTACATAAAGCCTCTTTCCCAAGACGACTGATATGTAACTTAGACTCAAGGTGAAAAACCTGTTATAATATTGCATGAAACAAATCTTCAGCTTAAAAAAAAACAAACAAGGAAACAAACAAACAAACAAACAACAACAAAAACAAACCACCTCGAAGAAAAAACAATGCCCAGGAGTACATAGGACAAATAACAGAAGGTCAAGCTGTAAGTACACTGACAAGGCTGAATCAGGAAATACTGCATGGGAGGGGAATGGGAGTATTTCAACTTTATGTGCCAATCTTTAGCTGTGCGTTTCCCATAGGGTATGTTCTGCCACCGTTACTCATGTCAAGTAATATATTATTCTACGAGGTATTCCTGCTGACTTCTATTTCAGTTGATTTCATCCCACCTAGTCATAGATAGGAAATTCTTTAGCATCAGAAACTGTAACAAATAGATGTCCTTGGCCTAGTCTGAGACATCTATAGTTCCTCAACCCATGATAGATATGTAAAGAATACATATATTTATAGTTGTATTTTTGATTCACTGATTTTGGTATTATTTCTTTAATAATATATTGCTCAGCCTAAATAAATCTGACTTTTAGATATTAATGGAACATTAAGTGTAATCTGTGAAATGTGGGCTTATACGCTACTACCAAAAAATAGGTAATTATCTAGAAAAGAGACTACCAAAACAAAAACATAGAATATCCCAAATTGGAAGGTATCAAGAAGGATCCTCCTGGCTCCACTCAGGATCACTCAAAAATCAGACCATAAGTCTGAGAGCATTGTGGAAACATTCCTTGAGCTCTGGCACTTTTGAGCCTTACCCACTGCCCTGAGCAGCCTGTTCCATGCCCACCACCCTCTGGTGAAGGACATTTTCCTAACCCTCCCCTGACAGCTCCACGCCATTCCCTCAGGTTCTGTTGTTGTCACCAGAGAGCAGAGCTCAGTGCTGTCCCTTTGCTCCCTGTGAGGAGCTACTGGCCACCACCTCAGCCTCCACTGCTCTAGGCTGAACAAACCCAGGGACTTTATCCATTCTTCAAACATCTTGCTCCCTATATCCTTCACCATCTTTGTAGCCCTGCTTTGGATACTCTGTAATTGTCTTATGTTGTTCTTATGCTGTGACACCCCAAAGTGCCACACCACTGTGAGGTTGCACCACTGCAGAGCAGAATAGGATCCTCACTCAGCTGGCAGTGCTGTATGTTAGGAGAAAGCATATTCCCTTTCAGTAATTCTGAACTTGGCCTTTTCTAAGAAGAATAAGACTGGAGAATATCAGACATTCATATCTGGAATCTAGCAGCTATTAAAATTATTCAACTATAGCTTATTAATTTTCTGGAGAATTTCAGTGAGATGTTTTTGTGTGTTTTTATCCCTCCCACATTTTAGAAGTTGAAACACATCATCAACAAGTTTAGTCATCTTGTATCGTTCTGTTGCTTTTCCCATCAGAATTACCATTCTTCAGTCAACATTAGCAATGTTATATGAGGTTGGATGGTGGTCATGTGAAGAAGAAAGCCTATGCCATCGGAAAGAGCTGTAGAGCCAATATCTGGACATCAGCAGCTCTACTACAGGGCAACTGAATTAAATTGTAAAGAAAACCAAATCTTTGGAAGAAGTATCCTTAAGGGAATTGATGTCAAAATGTCACTGTTCTTGCAACCACGTAGTCAAATAGGCTTATCACAGCAGGTAAAGCTCTTCCAAAGACATATGAGTTATCATAATTCTTCTCTTTTCCCCTTGGAAGAAGGTGAGTTATTACGATGAAATTGCTTCGCTTTCAAATAAAACAAAATCAGTCCAAGATTGTTTCAGAGTTGAGAGAGCACTTTCTTAAATGCATTTCACAAACCAGCAAGATATATGTGGAGCTATTTCAGTGCTATAATTTCAAATTTTTTGAATTAGCATAAAGGGTTGAAGCTATTCCAAGGTGGAAGTTAGCACTAGTGCTGAAGCCTAATTAAGCTTACCTAAGCAGTTACAGTCTGTTTTGTTTTTAGCACGGGACAAACAGGATGCTTTGATTTGTAATTAAGAACAATAGGCCCTGAACAATGTTGAGAAAGCTGTTACCCATCCTAAGGCAAACTAAAGATCGTCTTCTTTTGCACATTGTCAACTGCTAGTTGAGAAAGTGTGGTATAAGAGATGCTGCACTAGTGCTAGCAATTGGAAAACATTTTAATGTTTAAACAGTATGCATTTTTAGTAATCCCAAAACTTCCTCTCTGCTAATAAAGTGTAATCTGTAACAGATGAAAATATCGTCTAGACCCTGATGGTTGTTTGCATACTATCCCGTATGTCTTAATTCAGAGGTTTTCATCTTTCTGGTAAAAAGAAATTATATTAACTTACGTTTTTTAATATTTTATAATTTTATTTGGCAATATTGCCAGTCCAGACATGAAAAATCAGAAAATTTATAGAAAAATAATGTCATTTCATTAATCTGAATTTTCATTTATTCTTGGATCTGGTTTTCGAGCTGTTCTCCACAACTTTGAAAGCTAGATGTATACACGTTTTTAAACAAAAGGTG
Organism: Cyrtonyx montezumae; assembly: GCF_038088225.1. Classification (NCBI taxonomy): domain Eukaryota; kingdom Metazoa; phylum Chordata; class Aves; order Galliformes; family Odontophoridae; genus Cyrtonyx; species Cyrtonyx montezumae. The sequence goes on along the minus strand of NW_027072078.1, from coordinate 19,736,489 downwards.
AGACTCTCTTGTTATCACTTGTGTCCAGCAGCTGGTGCTTCAAGCACAGCATCAAATACTGCAGTACTTACAATAAAACAGCAAGAACCAGCAGGACTGAGAGGATCATTTATTTATTTATTTATTGTATTAGGGGTTATTGGTAGGGAATTATGTTCAGTATTGGACTAAAAAAGTTCATTGTGGGATGGGATTTGGTTTCAGTGAATGCTTTCTAAAATCACTAGAAGAAGCTTAGCAAAACTTGTTTCCAAACTATTCTTCATTGTTGTTGTTAAATGAAAAGCCCACACTGAAAGGAAAAACTGATCTTCAAATACTGTCAAAGTTGCAGAATAAGTATGCTAACATATTAGAAAGGAAAATATATAAATTATCTCTTTTGCTTTGTCATAAGACATTTATTAGCAGTGTGAAACAAAAGGAAATGAAAGTGGTTGGAAAAGGCTGTCACTACAGAGTATGAGGTTGTTTGTGTACATCTTCAGGCACTGCAAATTTTGAGGTATTCAGGGGGAGGGCAGAGTCAGTTCACCAGCTGTACATGGTAAGAAGGCTAAAACAGAGTATTATAGTAGGTTCAGATATAGAGCTCTGAAAGAACTTTCCCAAGCAAAATAACCTCAGGCATAAGAGGACAAAAAAAAGTCAACATTTTTGGACCACATTCTAACACTCTTTTCATTGCATTTACTGGTAGCTGTCAGAGGATAATTTAAGAACTTATACTTAAATTAACTTCTGTTTTGTTTGCACATGAGGGATGTCATTTCAGCTGCATGAGGGTGGGGAAAAACGGAATAGTTAATTTTACCCCCAATCGAGCTAGTTAGGTGAGAATTGCCAGTGAAGTTTAACACTGTCCTTTGCTTTTAGGCTATTTAGCTATTTCTGTATCTGTCCCACCAATTCCTTCTTTCTTTTGACCTCTCCTCACCTGCTGTTTTTCGATGATGTTGGTTTTTTTATTTATTTTTTAATTTTTGGTTTATTTTATAAAGAAGATATTTTATTGAGTGTAAATGAGAAATCTAAGTGGGTAAAAGCTTACTTCTAGAAGATGATTCATTCTTGGACTTCAATAAATATTTGGTTATATTTGTCTACATTTAGCAAAATGCTTATATTTATATATACAGATGTATATATAATCTCAGAGATTTTGTGAAGAATTACTTTCCACATTAGTTATTCATTCACTTGAGTATTTTTCTGAACAACGTCCTAAAACGAAAATAAAAAAAAGCAAAAATAGATCAAATATTCCTGATTTTATGCCTTCAGTTGTGTGCCTACACACACAAAAGGAAAACTGTAGGTACATTTAAGAGCAGTTTGAAGTTCTAGATGATCAACTCATAAGCATAGTTTGGTTTATAATTTCAGTTTTATCATTACCAGGACTCAGCCATTAATGTCAAGCACGTTTTCTTAATGTTTGGCCAGAAATTAGAAGAAAATACCTGTACCTTAATTATCATGGAAAATATCAACTGACTACTGTTTAAAAGTGAGTGATTCTTTTAATTAACAGTGTATTTCAGATATGCAAATGAGTAATACTAAGCTGACTTTAAAACAAATATTAATTAGAATTTGAAACAACTCAAATTGCAAATGCTCTTTTCAAATCCTTTTTCCAATTCCTTTTTATTGATGAGAGTGACATACTGTACCAACCTATGAAATCCACAAATATTGTCATATTCCACTTGAGACTTAAAAAGATATCTTTCAAGATTGGCGGCCCAAAATTCCTCTCACTTCCTCTCTCCCTCCCTTCCTTTTGCATGCAAAAGGACACAAGTGACCATTCATGTACATTTGGAGAAATGCACCAATATTTTTCCTTTTTTTTTTTTTTTTTTGGAAGTCTACCTTCCAAAAAATTGCTGCCCACATTCTTATTAAACACAAACTCTTCAATACAACTCTTGCCAGGAGCAAAATAGCCCATAGTACAACTCCTCCATAATGGAATCATTTAAAATCATGACTTATTCCAGGTCCCAGGCAATCATACATTATTTTTAGTTGTTTCTGCTATCCTTGACACAGACATGGGAGTCAGGTACTTAAGCTGCTACACCACAGGATTTCACTGAGATAGTTTACCTGTATGAAATCTCTTCGTCTTAAATTTTCAGGCTATTTCATTCATGAGTTGAAGTTGCTTTTTCCCCAAAGCCAGGTGGATTACACAATGTCAGAAAGGAGAGCAAATAACAAGTCAGTAATTTACCCAGGATGTCAACAATAAAATAAGAAACTAAAGTGAGAATAGAAAGAGTTTCACTTTAGCTAACAAAATGTCTCCTGTGATAAATTTACTCTTTTGAACTTCAAAATATTACAGAAGCATAAACAATCTCAAAATAAATGCTTAAACTAAGTAAACTTGTAGGCATGTGTGAATGTTGTAAATTTCTGGAGTGAGACATTTCCATTTCATCTTAAAAGTCTAACACTAAATGTAGAAGGAACCCATTAATGTTCCATCATTTATAAATGATTACTGCTTCTTCATAATGCTTCAAAGCCATTTTTAAGCCATTTAAGATTTTTCAATTTGCACTGAATATCTACCAAGAGATGATAGTTTAGAATTTAGAGCAATATTTAAACTAATATTTTATACTTAATTTTAAATAAATTTTAGTATAAAAATATAATTTCTCAAGGCATATGGCACACGATTTCCAACTTCTGATCATGATGAGAGCAAACAGGAGCTTTAAAGTTAAGTTCTTTGAGTTGTTCCTACATTATTAACTTCTCTGGATTCATAAGATGTATAATACTAGGGACATGCTGAAACCTGGATCTTATTTTTAAATATTAAAAAGAAAGTTATTTTAGAATATTATTATAGAACTCTTGAGTTTTCAGGGTTTTGTTTTTGTTTTTAAAGTAGAGTTATTTTGTCTGTGTGTGTATGTTTCAAATAAAAAAAAGATAATCTGGGAAAAAAACATGAGTCTACCCCCCCTACTGACGTGGTGGGTAATTTTAGAAGTATGGGAAGTTCTAGAAAACAAAGTCTTTGCATGATAGTCATAATGGAGAAGATAGGAAATACACGTGCTCCGCTGAATCCTGCTCAGACATCTTTTTGTTCTGTTCATTTTATTTCACTGCATGCGAGTTCCAGTCTGAGAATTGGCCCACCTCACTCTAAGTTTGAAACAGTCTCATAGAGTTTAATCTACTTTTTATAGATCAATTGGAAAGATAGATATTTCTATAGTTGTTTTCAATACTTAAAAACTTTTAAAGTTTTTTTTTTTTTTTTTTTGCGGGCAGTGACCGCAAGTCTGTGTCCGCACAGTGCCTCTGGCAACTACTATATTATACTGAATAAAAATGATGGAGGAAGGACTTCTGCTGAAAAAAAAAGCACTATGTTCAACAAATAGCCTTTTTTGGATTTTTTTTCAGAATTTACCATAAAAAATAACCTTAGAGTGGTCACTATGTCATAAGTCAAAGGGATAACGATGTTTTGCCTATGAATGAAGTGCATTCTGCTGAGAGCAGAGCCTTTTTCCAAGATGGTACTATGTGAATCTGAAGTAGAAATCCTCATAAAATTTTTATGATTGAGGGGGAGCTCTATCTCAGTAAGTCAGGACTTTGTCATTACAATTTTAAATTCATTTATTACCCATTTTAAAATAAAAAACAGTTTCCATGGAAATACAAAGTAGAATTGTTGGCCCATTTGAAAGAAGCAGATGGTGAACGAGGCAGGAAGTATGGAGGCAGAAGCACTCACAAAGTTTCTCCATTTTTTCCTGGTTCACCAAGAAAATAGATCAAGTCAGCTTCTTCACTGCAGCCAACTTTTGGATGAGTTACCTAGGACAAACTGTCATTTTTGTTGTGTTGCTGTTGTATTTTGTTGTATTACTCTAGCAATACTTCTAGCTTGTCCTGCAAATATAATAATAATAATTTTCATATAAACATTCTATAACCTTTAAAATAAGACATAAGGCAGCATGTACAGAAACACAGGATGTTTTATCACAGTCTTGTTTTACTTAACTTCAGATATGTGACATCTCACAATGAATTATTCATATTTTGAATGTAACTTTTGTTCAAGGAGGTCCCATTTTCCTCAAATAATTCACTCTTTTGACTAGTATGTTGGTCAATCTCTCATCTATTCTTATAAATATTTACAACACAAGCAAAATCAGAAAGACTAAATAGACACATTTTGCACTTTGTAGAAATAATTGGACAAATGCATTCACTTCTGCATGCTTCAAAAGTAATATTCTTCCATCTTTGAAAGAACCTGGGTGACACATCTGTCAGTGTAAGTAAAGGTGCTCGAACACAACCCTCATGATTCAGGGCCTAAGCCTACTTTGGTGACCAGGTTTCTTCTTCTTCCCACTCTCACCTCTTGGTGGAACAGCCAGAACATTCCACAGCAATTTCCCCTTCCATCTGAGCCACTGCTGAGGAGGAGTACATCTTATAGTAGCTTATCTACTATGATAGCTTTTCAGGTGCCTTCATCACATGTAGCAAATGAAGCACCAGCCAAGAATTCAGTCCATGGAGTTCTGGTAGCACAGACAGTCCTAACTATCCCTTCCCTCCAGCTTCTTCATTTCAGTATTCAATAAAAGTGATCACAACAGATCAAGTATGTCCTAACCAAATTAATCACAAAATTTAAATGAAGTCTTAATGCTGTTATTATCTTTAGAATTTAGAACAGTTTTATAGTTTTGATGATAATACTGAATTGCTGAGAAGAGTAATTATAAATTCAAGCAAAATATATTAAGCTCAAGTGTAGATTAGTCAAAGGAGACATAGCTAGAACAAACATAGTAAGTGGTTCGTAACAAAAGATGCTTTTAATTTGTCTAGACCTGACAAAGGAATGTGAGAGAAAAACTAATGCAGTGAGGTAGGGTCAAGGCCACCACGCTTTCACAGAAAACTGGGAAAAGTAGCATGTTCAAAAGACTTTCCAATACAAATCTCTCTGATTTTCTTCCCTCATCATTGTTCTTTTTGAAACTTGTGATTCCCACAGTTGCCTGAATGGCTTTGCAGTATCTAATGTATTGAAGTGTTGCCTTCCAGTTTTATTAATGTTTTCCAATCATTTTCTAGTTTCCTGATGAATTAGCCTGTCAAAACCACTTTTTAACAGATAATATAATAACTGAGCATTGAACATCTGTTTGAACTCATTGAGGATAAATACTGAATTGGATAAGAATAAAAATATAATTTATTATAGCTAGAACATGTTTACCCGCAGTAAATAATTACTACCTGAAAAATTAGATTACTTTTTTTATTATTAAAAGAATGGACAGAAAATAAAATAAGGAGTACAGACTCCTTAATTCTATAAAATCCTTGGCACAAAGATATGGAAAAAGTTTTCATTTCACTTGTCATTTCTGAGTAAGGTTTTGGGGAACATCCATTTTGCATCAATATTTTTTTTTGAGCCAATCTTTTGTCAGTTTTTCTGCTTTGGAGATATATAGGATTTGGTAAATAAATTCATCCTATTCTTTACAGAATTAGACTTTTTTTGGTTATACAAATTGAATAATTTCCTATATTCCAAATTTATTCTGTTGTGTACAGCTCTGAAACCTTATTTTCTACAGATTGATTAACAACATCTCAATCTACAAATCACAAATTCCCCATGTGGAAATGACTTATATCTGCACAACAGCAAGTACTACATTCTGGACAGCAGCTTCAAATTAACATTAGACACTGTGAAATCTCTCTTAAATAGTAAAGCTGAGAACATTTTTATATAAAAGTTTATATGGGGCTGCTAATCTAAATACAAATTCTGTGCTTCAAAGGCTCAGATCTATTAAAAAAACATTCTTTCTGAAGAATTTGAAAATTATAATGTCTACATGCTGAAATATATCTTAATTTAAAATGCTTAAAATAAGCAGCAATCATCTTATTTCTCTGTGTGATACAATTATGGAATAACAAGGAGGAACATTTTTGAAGTATATTTAACAAGTAGCTTGTTTCAGCCTGGATATTAGCTTGATTTACCATCTGCAGAATTACCAATAACATGATGCATTTATTACCCGTAAAAGCTATTAGCAGGTCATTTTGTTCAGTTCATCATATGTGTCTTGAGACACAATCTGGCGTCTAACAGATTTTCATACATTGATGTCACAGAGAATCAGACTGTTCTTTAATTGATTGTTTCTTGCTAGACTACTTTGATTAAAACAGGTTGTGCTATTTGCTTTTAGTTCTACATTTCTCTACTTTAAATTCAAGCTCGGGAAAGGAAGAAATTATTCTCATTTCCCTGAATTTGTCAAATTCAATATGAATGTGATAATCCTTGTAATCAAGCTGTTTAAAAACAGTTCCAGTTATTCTAAACCCATTACTCCCTTCCCAATTAATACAATCTACACAATGTTTTAAAAGCTATTCATCTTTCCAGGCCAAGTTGTTAAAGGATTGTTAGATCTTAAGCCTTGGAGACATGAGTACATACAGAGGAATGGTATCAGAAGAAAGTGGGTTTTTTTCCTTTAATTTACTGAGGGCAGGCTCATAAGCTGGGCTCTAGCAGTAGCAAAAGAGGTAGCTGTTCTATGAAACAGGAAATAGTACAATATTTGTAGCCTTCTTGCTTGGTGCTTTAACTGAAATTATGGCCTCACCAGGCCCCTAAAGGACATGTCTATGCTCTCTGGAGAAAAAAATACCAACTACTTGTTTATAATTTTGTTTTGCCAAGAATCCGAAAATTCAAAATAAGGTTGAATGTAGAAAGGATTATTATTCTTTTGAAGGAAATTTTAATCTTTGTAGGTGCAGAATTCTACTCCAAAAACTGTGATTAACAGAATTCAATATGTTTTTTTTTAATTAGGGGATTTTTTTACTTTTTCATTTGACACTAAGACTCTTGGCCGATTTAATTTATAATTTCCCAGCAATTAATAGACATATCACGTAACGTTGTCTAAAGATTTCATATTTTTCTATCTTAAACTCTATTATCTATTTATTCCAGTAATTTATATACGTACATAAAAAAAACCACAAAAACACTCCACACAAAAACACCATTCATGGCCAGGGTATGGCTGAAGTAGAGCATGAGACTTATGTATTGTCCTTTTACCACAAGCTGCAGTTTATCCTGCATGATATTATTTCATGCTGCACCTCTCCTGTTGCTCACAATTATTATGCATGTTGGTACTCAATACAAATTGGTTATAAATGTAAAGGGTACCCCTCTCTGCAGTAGAGTGGACCATCTCTAAAATAAAGCTCCTGAACAAAGTGATTTTTCGTTCATGCTTATGCAATTTATACCTTCTTTCTAATATGATGCCTAAAGAAACACAAGGGAAAAATATATAGAAAGTTAACATTGTTTCTTTGGTCATCTCTTCTGTTTCTGAAATGATTGATTGTAATATAAAGTAGGATTTCCTACATTAGTTATTAAATATACATATAATAATTCAATGCTAGAGACAGACTCTGTGCTGTTTAAGAGTATATAATAAAAAAAAACACCTAGAGAAGAATTGAAAGAAAGTCCAAATGAGAAAGAGAAAATGGAAGGTACAAAACTTTCATCATAACAAGCTGCATTTTCACTGACAACAAGTGAAAGGTTAGTATTCTCTTTCCCTAAAGTTTCATCTCCTGTCCCTAAAATAAATTATGGCAATACTGGAACTCTGCAAGTCTTTGTGCTCATGGCTGTATGAACATAGGGGTACTGTAGAATTATAGTAATGTAGCTGTGCTGCCTGCACTACCAAATCCTTCCCACTTTCCAATTTACTAGATGCAAGTGTAAATGGAAGACACTGTTGCTTGTAAGAAGCTGCATTTACATTTAGAAGCATCCTAAACTCAAAGAAAATGAAAATTATGTATGTGATGGGGGAGATGGGGGAGGGAACTTAGAAAACCTATATATCAAGGTCCCTAAATTTAAATCATCTCATGCACTTAATGCAAGAATATAACACTAACACATAGTAAAGGGCTAGAAGGAAGTCATTGGAATGGGCAGAAAGTTAGGGCACCAAACATTCCAGCCATTTGCACTGACAGGACTGGGAGTAACATCAGGAGGAACAAAAGAGCAGGGAAAAAGAAAGTTACAAATTGTATAAGATCCTTCAGCAGGGAAGAATAGGGAGACACACCTGTAGAATGAAAGCAATAAAAAAAGTCAGAATGCAAAATGTTCTGACAGAAGCATGGATAGGACCCAAAGCGAAAGCACTGTGTGAAAAAGCGAGTGAAGTAGACAAGTAGGCAGCATGGAGCAGAAAAAACGTTGTAAGAATTGTCATTGTTTCTCCAAATATTGAAGACGTTCCAAGATGCTTTTCTTTCCAGGAGTCCCCATAGAGCGGTCACCCAAAGGAGAGGAAGACTATTACCTAGATTCTCTAAGACAGCTGATCTCGTTCTAGAATGCTAATTTGCTCCACTGAGGTCATACTACTACCATCCAGTTAAAGAACTTTATTTCAGCTGCTTGTGTGCCTACTCCTCACCATCAGAGAATCTTAACTTCCCCACATCACTTCTTTCTCTCGTAGCTTATCTCACAGGGAAAGTTACAGGAGAATAATATAAATACAACCGAGTCATTGCATCTTTTTAAAAAAGCAATCCGATTCCAATGACTATCCTGATTACCTTTACAATCTGATACCTGCTTCTGAATAAGAATGGCAATAACAACCGTCTGCACGGCCAAGAAAACAAATTCAAATGACTATCAGTCCACACAGATGTACACTCTTACTCTTTCTTTTACTTGCAGGTGTACTTAAAAATCAACAAAAGGGAAAAACACTACTCTTTTATTACTCCACTGTCACAAAATAAGAACTGCTAATTAAGAGAACTCTTATATTTGTAGGGTGCCGTTATGCTTACTGAAAGACCAAAAAATTAGAGTTTGTGGATGATAAGAAAATAATAAGTGATATGCAGCCATCTCTAGTTAAGACCACATCAGTCATTCCACGTTAACATACTTCACGTTAATTCTATTTGGTGGGTGGTAGTGGGGAACATCACAAACAACAAATCTTCCCAAAATTACAGAGAAACAAATACTGAGAATGTAATCACAAGAGTAAAAAAGTATAAGGACACAGAAAAGCACTTCAACATCTCTTGCAGAAAGTGCTACGAGATTTCATCAACCACAAACTGTCGGTCCTCACTCTTACTCCGGAGCTAAAACATGAACCCTGGGAACTGACTAGCTGAGATTTTTACTCGGCACATACTCAGAGGAAAGAGTGCCACCTACTGAGAGCAGACACTGAAACAGGGCTTCTTCCTGATTTAACACATTCTCCTCTTTTCTTCCTCAAAGGTAAAAAGTATCAAGAATACCTAAATATTCCAGTCTAGATGTGCGTTTTATGGAATTTCAAAATTAAAAAAAATCTCACACTGAACAATACAAATTCAGATTCAAATGGAAAAGGAAATTCAGTTTGAGTTCCAACAAGACAACATGATTTTGGAAAACTAGATTTATCACAGTGGTGGCATCATTTTGGAGGGTTTAGTCTCCTGGCCAGCTGTAGGATACCAGCTAAAAGACAGTTTATAAGTTAACCACAGCATCAAAAGTGAGGAGGGAAGACATTACCAACATCTGACTTTTCTGAGTAAAAGGAAGTAAAACTACTGCCTACAGCCCTATGCAAAGTTAGAATACGTTAGGAGCGCTCTAGGAAAATATGTATTTCATCACGTTCCAAAAATGTTTATAGCGTGAGCAGTGGTCTTTTAATCCAGGAGTATGAATAGGTCAACAGTGAGTTTCATTTTACTGCTGTACCCACCCATTCACTTTCCCTGGTTTTACATATAATTGCATTACCATTGGTAAAACTGACATATGAGCAAGTTTTTTTTTTATATGGGATTAAGCTGCACAGAAATAACAGTGTCGAGTAGACAGCCCGTACTATCAATCGCTGGTTGTGTGCTTCACTGCACTCAGTGGTGTTATTTGGTTCATGAATACAGATCAACTACTTCTGATACTTTTCAAAAATACTATGTAATAGTGAAAATAAATATATATTGTTTCAGGCATACAAAATATTTATGGGACAATCCAGCACCAATGCAAAAAGGAAAAGCACAGGGGAGAGAATAATTTTGCAAGAAGAATGCACTGGTGATAAGAGGCATAGTGCAGCTTACTTCTGCAAAGCTGCAGCCTTTCTGTGCCCTGCATGCTTGCCGGCAGTGGGTCAAGGGGCAGAGCCTTCACATGCTAACATAAGGAAAATCAATTTCAGTCCTCAGCGGACTCAACTATTGGAACAAAAGGCAACCCAAGCAATTGCTCTATGGCACTTCGCATGCTTCTGGCATGATGCAGGCAGCTCACCTCTCCCAAATTCTGTACTGGTTCTAGAGCAGCTTGAGAAAAATGCATGCTTGTGTGAAGTTTCCGCTCTACATTTACAACACTCAGATACAACGTCAGGTTTGAAGCCATTCATGAAAAATGACCACTAGTGCTCTGGATCTAAACTGATTCTTAAGCCAAAATAAGCTGACTACTTCCTTAAGATAGCCATTAAAACATTCTGAGTAAAAGCCGGTGACAGGACTACTGTGAACTAACTAAATCCAACAGAAAAAGAGATAAAGCATAGACTTCCTATTTTCATAAGAAATCAAGGAACAAAACCAAGTTCATTGCTTATTTAACATTTAAGTACATGCTACACAAAAGCAATCTTTCTGTGCCTCTTAGTTCTGGGTAGGAAATATTCTCCTCATCCCTCCTGATAGTCACAACTCTGGAAATGATTTCCTCTTGTCAGTTACTACTTCTTAAGCTCTAGCAACACGCCCAAGTTAAAAGTGAAATTCAGAGGAGAAAATAAAAGGGTATTAAGGAGAGTAACTCTTGTCCTGCAGAACATACAAGCACATTTCTTGCTTTTATATTCTAAATTTCCTAAAGTAACTCTAACTTTTCTCGAGCATTGAGATAAGTTGTGCATAGATTGTTAAGATTGCTACAGAATCTACAGACTCTTTTGCCTCTCCAGAGTTGGAAAAACTGGTCAAGGGCAATTCACGAGGAAGATCAACAGCAAACCATGAAACCAGGCTGGGTAGCCAGACCAGCTTTCTGTTCTTTTTTCATAGCTCCATAGCAAAGACGTGCTACTTGAACTTGCTCATCAGAGCCCTGTCCTCCTGCCCTTAGCTTTTGTGGGAGGATGCCAGGCTGCAGCAGGCCTGAGGCTTGGCCAAATGGCTGGACCCAGTCCACATGGGACTAATGTTACTATGGGCTGGCCAAAACACTGACCTGTCCTGCCTCAGACACTGTGTTGCCTACACATTAGATGTGATATAGTTAACTTTATGCGTGTAAAGAAACAACATATTTTTAATGATAACATGGGAAGTCTGTAGTTAAATGCAAGGCGCTTAGTTACATATTTGAACACCCAGCTAACACCATGTACTGTTAGAGGTCTGCAGACCACCTAGAGAAGAAAATGACACACTACTTTTTACATCACCAGCTTCAGCAGCACAGTGTTAAATCACAGAAAATTCCAAACTATCTGTTGAAAAATGCCAGATATTTATATTTGCGCTGCTGCACGCAGCCTGGTCCCACTGTCCCCAGCAGGACCTGCCAGACACTGTCCGCTGGTTCACTAATGAGGCCCTCCACAGGGCAGGAGAGTCTGCAGTGACTCTCATCAAATCAGGGTGACAGACTAATCACGCCAGAAAGGCTGAGCATGAGAGCAGAAATAGGGGGAACATTCCCTGCATGTGTTTTGACTCCATTGCAGCAGTTTAAAGGAAATGCTGTGTCAGTGTTTTTGATGCATCCAGGGACTGAATGTAAACAACATGGTACAACTCTAGAAACTGCCATCATAAAATATTTTAAGAGGCAGAGTAGAGTAAAATAAAATAAAAATGTCTTTTTATGTGATATCTCAGAGTAATTCAGGATTTATGGTACCTTAACCTTTAGAATCCAAAATATTAAGCTATGTTTCTTAGAGATAATAACTCGGTTGTCCCTCACTTATGTGTCTTAGATAAAAGCCTACTGCCACAGAATCCATGAATGCTCAAATACCCTTGCGGGCCTTTAGTAGTAAATCTTATGGAATAGCTTATGGCCAATGTAATGGCCCACAGTAGCCTGCGAATATCATGAATTCTAATAATACTTACATCAGTAGAAACATGAAGTAATGTCTCCATTGTAATTAAATGATGTATTTAGAGCAGTGCACTAAATGGTCCCCTAGTGTGTTGGTGATATATTCTAATAGTCTTCTCTTTACAGCCCCACACGGTAATATTCATGCTTTATTCTGGAGGGCTTTGCTTCTTACTGAACATTTGAATTGCAACATTAAGTGGTAAAGTGGATTACAGCAGACCTCCATGAATATGGATTCAGATCAAGAATCTAAGTGCTTAAAAAAATAAAATGTTACTATTTAAACAGAATGATTACCAAAACATTTTGATATGGAGGGATGTCATGAGTTCTTTTATTTCTTTAAGCACATCCTGGACCCAATTCAAATTTGCCACAATTAAAAACAGAACAGGGGGAGACATGTGAGTTTAATTCAGCTAAATAATAGAATAATAATAGAATTTAATTTTGGTTATTAAAGGCATAAGTTCATTTTAATTATTTTTACCACTGTATTTTAAATGTAATTCTGAAAAAGATTCAGTCTAAAATACACTGCCTGCTTGCAAGACTGCTGCTGCTCGTAAATGTTTCATATTTATAAAAGCAGTATCTGCTGCTTCAGAGAGAGAAAATAATCTCTTTTCTGCTGATTAGGTAGCAACGAAAATGTTCATTTATGTATTTCTACTCTTTATTTTCCCAGTAAATCAGCCAATAATATAACAGTTGGAGGTACTAAGGGCCTAAGGCAAAGCTAAGGGCACTTCAGTATACCCAAGATTGGCCAGAAATTGTGGAATATTAGGAAGCATATTACAATATATGTAAAATGATGGCTGATACCTCATTATGAGGCTACAGTTTATATTACTTCTAAAGAAAAGACAATTGTAGAATTAAAAAAAAAAAAAGAAAAGCATCTATATCAATAAGTAGTTGTATTAAATGGTTCCATTCCTTCATCATACCTTTTCCAATAATTGCTGTGAGACACTGTTTCCTTGTGGCACTCACACTAAACAAGCAACAATTTTCAGAACACTGCTCAAAATAAATTCTCTAGGAATTTATGCACATATCATATAGATTTTCATACGATTAAGCATTAGTTATCCATGTGCAGCTCTGCTGTCAATATCTTTGTTATTTAGTGCTCTCCTAAAACAACCAATAGGAATGCAAGGAAAACTCCAGAGGTTTTTCCCTTGTTTGTTTCTGTTATTTTGGTTTGGTTTTGTTTTCTCTCTACTTCAGGGCACCTAGATTTAAAAATGAATGAGCTCTGTAGTTACAGACCTGCAGAAGGTCATGTACTTTGACTTGGAACACAGAAGAGTCATTAAGCTGAAAATGTGCTTAGGTTTTCTGGCCATTTGCACTGCCTTTTTGGTTAGAGTTTTCCTTGGATAGTATATTGATGGAAATCCTTACTTCAGATTTTGGAAAGACCTGTCTGACCTTAGACTTCCAGAAACAGATCATCCAAATCTAGGCTTAGCCACCATAGGGCAAGCTGATGAAGGAAGCAAGTATTGTACTTTAATCTTTAGAAAATAATAGCTTGGTTTTCCGAAGGGCATTCATTGGAAAAAATCAGTAATTGTTCCTCAATTTTACCTATTTCATTTTTAAGTTCTGAAAGTATTGTGTTCACATTTCTGTAATTTTCAGGGGCCTATGCCCTGGCACTTTCTGCCTAAAGTTGAGATTTCAAGATAAGGAGTTCTGACAGTGCCCCTAGATGACTCCTAGTTGCAGGTTTTGTTTGTTGTTTGCTTTTGTTTTTCAAATTGATTTTGTGAAGATTTTTTATTTTTTATTTTATTTTTTTGCGAACTGTCAGCTCCACAGCTGTAAAAAATCTGGATAAAACATAGAATTTATCTTGCTAATGTAGATTCTTGTTTACATCTTTAATGACTGAGCTCATCATATTTAAAATCTTGGTCAGTAGGGTTAAGAGTTCACACTAAGTCAGGCAGGGAAGGAGTCAATTTAATGCAAAGGCAGCCCAAGCAGATGTGTCCTGTTCTGAGTAGCCTGCAACAGCCAGCTGGAGAGAGCTTATTTTTTGTCTTATCAGAGCTCCAGGTACCTCAGGTTAGCCAGTAGTAGAGCATTATGTCACAGATGGGATATTTTGGAAAGAAAGCACTGATTCTGGCCTTATTTTTATTTTGTTACAATATTCCCAAGAAGATATTCCCAAGAAGACAGACTTGAGAGGGATTGAAGTGATCCAAGCAGATATTTGTCTTATTGGATATTACCCCAAGGAAAGTGACTCAATCTGGCTGCAACCCATCCGCTTACACAAAGAGACTGAAGGCAACTTGTTAGCTTGGAAGGGAAGCTGTGGTCCTGGTGACTAACTCACAGAAAAGGTTTGAGTATCACATTAAAAAAAAAAAACCCAAAAAACAAAACAAACAAACAAACAAACAAAAACAATAAAAACTTCAACCTCCACAATCATGATTCCTGGTAGAGAACGAACCTGATATTCAGCTGGATAGTACTGGGGTGGGAGCCCCAGTTCTCTCTACTGAGTATTTAGGAAAGTAATTCATTATTTAAACACCAAATACCCCCAACAGTACTCCTATTGCAATTACAATTAGGTGCTGCCAAAGGGAAGCTCATCTGTCTAGGAGAGAAGGCATTTTATGGGGTTTGTTCAAGGCAGTGAAATTCCATCTCAGTTATGAAAAAATACCTGATGCTTCCCCATATTGCCTTCAAAATGAAAAGCATGCATAAACAGTCAGCTTAACAGAACTATTTAAATAATTTACATTAAAATATAATAATGGTACACATAGAAATATTTGTGAATTGTGATAATTTCTTAAATGCCTTTCATTATACTTTTTTTTTTTTTTAATGAGATTAGGAGGGAAGGAAAATAACTCTTTGCTGCAATAAATAATGAGCAAACAAGCATCCTGGTTTTATTAAAATGCTAATACTCAATAGCTGCTTCACAAACACTATCTGATCAGACAATCACAGGTCCAAGCTAGATCTAAGCAAGAGAGAGGGAAACAAATGGATTATTCTTTCTTGTTTCTGTCAATAGGTTAGCACACCAAAAAGTTACTTTCTTGATCTCCATGTAATATTTAAAGGTGTTCTTTAAAAGCACTATTCTAGATAATATCCCCACATTTGCACAGTTCAGATAGTTCAATTTTCAACACTTCTGAGGAAAGATAAGAAGCATTACAAGACAGGACTATATACAAATATAAAAACAGAAAATCGGTCTAGAAGGACTAGCAAGTTCAAAGTTAGCTGAACTGACATCCTGAACAGAAGAACTACTATGATAAAACAACAAAAAAATTTAAAATTAAAGCTGTGAAAAATCTCTTTAATTTGAATCTCTCTTTTGAGAAATTTTCTAATATCATGATCTTCTACACATTATATACAAAACACAACTATACCTTCAAGCTTAGGAATCAACCCTCAAATCTGCATACTACAAGAGATGTACCCACGATACAAGCTTCACCTTCAGAACAACAACACACTATGTCTATAAGCAGATTTACATCTACTTACTTTTGCTGCCATCACCACTGGTAGTGCAGTAGCATAGCTTAGGATACATGTGAAACATCAAATGCTACTGCAATACTATTTCTTCTTCATTTTCACTTGATGATAGGGCGTCAAAGCAGATATAATTATCTTGAATTGCAAAAACCTGAATTACTAGATTATCCAAAAGAGACAGCTGGGAGAAGGCACAGTTAAACAATCTGAGTTGGAAAGACAGGAGAGTGAGCTCTGTAATGAAGTGCAAGTGTGAATGAAAGCCAGTAATTATTGGAGAGGATCTGAAAGCCTGCGTGCGAGAACTGATTGTGGTTCTAGGGTGTTAGGTTAGAATGCAAAAGAGCGCTAAAATTTCATTTTTAAAAACATCATTTTCAAGATGGAAGGCTTCTGTCTGATAAACTGAAACTGTTTAACATCAAATTACTTTCAGATTTTTTTATTTTTTTTAGATAATAAATGATTGCTTTATAACTTGGAGATGAAGCATGAGTTCCAAACGAATAACAATATATGTTATCAAAGTATAGACATTAGGAATGCTGTTAGACTACCATTCATGTGTTTCACAAAGGCTGCTCTGAAAATAATGCCTCCTATTTTCTTATGTTGGCCCTGAATATCAGAGGGGGATGTTGGTGGTATGGCGGCAGAGCTTGAACCTTTCCACCAATATTCCATTACATTTTGTTGCCGTGTGACAGATAGCAGCAGAAAGACAGTCTGACAAAATGGCGTCTGAGATGGAAGAGTGTATAAAACAAAGGTGTAGAATTGAATTCCTCCATGCAGAAAAAATGACATTTACACTGACATCCACTGACACTTTTTGAATGTTTATGGAAACCAAACAGTGGATGTGAGCGCAGTGAGGCAGTGGGTGGTGCATTACAGCACCGTGTTCTGGCTCCCCATGCAATTGTATATGAGTGTGGCATATAGGCTCTTGTTCATCACTGGCAAAAATGCAACACTAATGGTGGCAACGGTTTTGAAAAAATATGTTTTGTTGCTGATAATTTGCTCTATGAAATAGTGCTGTTGTGCTCTTTGTATTTTTTGTGGTTTCCATGGAAATAAATAAAAGGCATAACTTTCAGAGTCATCTACATATTTTACAATAGTAAATAATACATGTCTAGCCATTTTATTAAAATGTCTGTTTAACCTTGTGATATCCTTATGGATATTAATATATGAGGATTTAAAAAATACATTTAAATTATACAAGGATTATTTTAAAATGCATTACCATTAGTTATTATTTTGTAATTAGCTGTATTCATCGTAATGCTTCATAGAGGTAGCTGAGAATCAGCAAAACCATTTACACATGTTTTTTTGTAAGTTGAAGTGATATTTTTTTACCTCTAATGACATTCTCTGTGAGTTAATGACACAGGATGAAACTGATCTTCAGTATCCCGATTCACATTTCTTATGCTCTTTCTTGAGAAAGCTTTTGCTGTATGCATTTATCTAACCAAAACTTACTGTTTTCCTTTTGAAGAAGCATTTGATAGTAATTAATTAAAGTAATTAAAGGAAATTTCCAAAGATGAAAAAAAAAAATAGAAACAAAGAGAAGCAAGAGAATGTGTTACTGCAGCTACTAGTCATTGAGCTCTACTGCCTCTGAGAACATCTCAGGAGGTACATAGAGGATCAAACACAATACAAGTTAAAGAAAGTGACTGTCACTGCTTGAAGATGCACAGAAGCCAAGTAATGGCTTTTATTATTTTTTTTCCCCACATCTTTTGTTGGGCCCTGGTCTTAGCTCAAGGTTTATACTCATATAAACATTTATCTACATTGCAAGCACTCAGGATGGTCATTTCTTGGAGACCTCCTCTAGTTGAAGGACCAAGATTTTGTCTCACCCTACATATGTATCTCTCTTTATTATTTTATAATATTTTTTCCCCATTTTTAGCTTCCATCATACATAATAATTTAGGTCAAAAATTTATTGAGCAATCAAGGTACAGAGAGATTAAGACAGATGTATTAACCTGACAAGGCATGTAATTTCTCCTTCTTACGATGTGTGCAGTTACAATTCTTCCTGCAACTGCTGTTGGGGCAACCTAACTGGGCAGATCAAATAAACTATAACTACATCATCCAGCTTTTAGTGAATGTAGCATTGTATAGCATAATCTTTGTACATTCTTCCTTTTCACCCATACATAAATATTCCAAGCAGAAAAGTAACAGTAAGAGCCAAATTCTCAAAAGTAATTACAACAGGTAAATAAGATGGTTTCCTTATCTTAGTTTCTCTTGTTGTCTTTTAACCTCAAAAGCTGTTCTATATTTAATTCACAAGTTCTTCTGCACATATTACTAGAAATTGCCAATTAGTTGCACAGTACTGGTAGAACAAATGAAAATACAGGCTGAAATGTAAAACCACACCTAAATTTTATGCTTATTCATTCAAAACATTTAGTGGCTTGATTTCTCTCATGTAAAAAACAAACAAACAAACAAACAAATAAAAACCAATAAAAAATCCAAGGATAGTCATTTACTGTCCTGAAAATCATTTATATTTTCATTATTGCAATTTGGAATTAATGAAAAGACATTCTGTAACACAATAAGTAAAACACCTTATAAAGTGCTCTGAAGGGATGGAGCATAATAGCCAGTGAACCAGGAAAACCTTTCAAATGCAACACTAAACAAGGAATAGAGGCTTGGTGTTAGATTTACCAGTTAAGTGGCATATCAAAACAAAGCTATGAATGACATTTGCTCTCAACTCCTCTATAAATTCTTACACTTCCACTTCACATATTTTTCATTTTTTTAATTAAATGCAGCCTAGGAAAGTATACTAAGAACATTTACCAAACGTATGCGATATTCCATTTTTCATGCCTAAAATAAGATAAAGGCCTTGATTTATCATACAAGTAAAAAGAAAAAGGTTGCTATTGCATTCTTTATGCTTTTTGATTTTTAATGATATGAAAACCAGTCATACTAAGTTTGTCAATGTTTTCTCAAATGTTCTGGACTGGGATATCAGTGATGTGAACAGTCAAGATATGCTGGTGGAATTTGATGGGTATCTCTATGCTACCTCATTCTGCTATGTATGGTGGCTCTAACTGGTCCTATTAAATCCCTTCTTCGATAAGCACCAAAGTCATAAAATCACATTATGTGTGCATAGGTTCTTAGATACATTAATCTTATATTCCAATTTATCTGATGTAATATTTTCAAACTTACAGTTTCTTTGCAAATATTTCTAATGTTAAAGATAGTCTGACTCAGATCAGAAACACGTGGACATGGGGAATAACCACATAATTACAGGTGTGTGTTGATAATGGCATTTCAGATGTGATTATGACTGTGCCTCCTGTATATTTACCATATCATCTCCTTGTTCATCTGATATTTATTTAAGAATTCTTTTAGTGTTAGCTTTAGATGTATTTATGCCAGTAAGCATCTTTTCTCCTAAAAATGTAACAGGTAAAATTAATGTAGCAAGAAATACTAGCACATTATATAGCACAACAAGGAACTAAAGCACTCTTCATCAAAAATGAAGTGTTGTACACTGTATAAGGTATAAAAATAGAATGAGCTTGTAATCCAACTTTCTCATACTGTGTAGTTCAAAGATTTGTATATGTTCTCTATTAGGATGTAAGAACCTAACACTGAGTTGAAGTTGCTAAGCCATTTCATTTTTTTTAATAATAAGGCAATTATTTCATGGCAATCAACTACAGATTAAAGCAAGAACAGATTACTAGATAAAAATATAAATGTAGTAAAATCTATATGGGGCTAGCTATATAATGATCTTGTATTAAAAAATACTACGTATATTTGGATGAGCACTGAGTTAAAGGCAAGGTCTCTTCAGAGCATGGATCTTTGAAGTATAAAGTTCAGCCATGCATCTAAATACGGGGAATCATTGCAAAGCTTCACATGCACTTTCTAAATTACTTTTGTTTTCATTTTTAAATACCCATTTTGTGGCTAATTTAATAAAGGAGTTGAAATTTAGGGTATAAAACTCAGCATTGCTTAGTGTAGGATGAGGGGCAGTTAAAGGTCATTTCATTAGAGGTGAAAGACAGAAAAAAATTGCAGAAAAAGTATGTTGAAAATCTTTTTTCTGCCGTTTCAATTTCAATCTGACAGGGACTTGGCAGCTAACAGCAAAATCTGGGAAAGCCATGAGCAAGGTTCAAAGCTGCTTTTTAAACGATAGCAAGCAGAAAAAAAGAAACGTGGAAAATAGACTCTTACTCTTTTTTTTTCCTCTGTACTAGATTAGGACAAACATGGCATACCAGTGAAGGGTTTGAGGACTGAACAGTCCAGCACTTACTATTGATCAATACCTTAAAAAGTATTGTTTTCCTGAAAGGAGCAAATGACACTATTATATACAACCTAACATTGTTTACTTATTCAACGGTGAGAAAATGGGAATGTCTTTAAGTGCTTTTGAACATATAGACATTCACATACACAGAGTCATGTTGCTGAACAGTCTAGTGCAGATTAAGCTGGTCACCAGCAGAACTATGATTCAACACATTTCACCACAGAATGTAAACAAGAAAATAACAGGAAAGGACATGTGTCACAAACTCTACCTTAAAACCAGCTACTTTTGTTAAATTTGCTCATGCTTCAAAATATACTGGAAATGCACTGTAGCACATTAATATTTCATTAAATATATATATATATATTTTTGTAGCACAAGACCTCTCAATAGCAGTCTCTTAAGCTTGAAGCAGGAGAAAGCTGCTGGCATACCAACAAGTCTCCAGCATTTTCTTGGAAGCATTTCAATCCCTAGCATTAGAAAAAAAATAAAAAATAAAAAATAAAAAATCTAACCTTGTGCATTCACACAATTCTGTCCCTTTTAGAATTTTCTGCATGGCTACTCTCACTCAGATGTATTTGTTTCTCCTTAGAGACTTATTCATATAACAAAGATTACAGCAACTCCTCGGCTTTAGCATAGCTCTTCAAGTTCTATGGCCCTGTCCAGACAGAGTAGATAAATACAGAAGGCCAAACTGCAGGGTCAGTTAAGTGGGTGATGAAGAGGGATAGTGGTTTGATGGGGTAAGTACTCAGTTGCAGTCATTTTAGACATCGATCATTAATTAAGTTCCAAATGTGTTCAATAATTCAGCTATCCTCGAGTTTATTTTTTTGTTGTAAGGGAGGATGTGGTCTTCCTATGACAAAAACAAGTGAGATAACAACCATATGCTTCATATATTTAATATTTCTGAAAATTCAAAATCTGGAAAAATAAAATTCATACAAAAGAAACATCAAAAAGGACCAGCCTGAAAACCAGGCTTTCATAAGCCTGACAGTGAAAGGAATCTTAGTTGCTGTATGTGGAACATCACAAAATCATCTGCTGTACACAACAGACATATCCACAACAAAATCAGTTTGTAAGATAAGCACAAAGAGCAAAAAACAGAACATATTAATCACCTTTTTAATCAACTATAATTATTGCTTCAAGAATTCCAATACTCTGAGTAGTGCCAAGGACTATCCTTGAGACATTTTCAACTGCCAGGTCTATTTCATCTTTACAAAAGATAATATACTGTTTGCAGTAGTTACAAATGAGCCCAAATTATTTCAGTGTTTATTATTGAGAACTATGCAAAAATAACCTCTTTTTAACTTATCATTAGCTCATCTGGTAAGTGGCATCTGACATCTAGACCTCCTTCCAAAGACACAAAACCCAAAACTTCAGCTGCAAACATGAACATTATTGCTTTACCTGTTTCTTGCAGAAAAGCTAAGTTCTACAGCAGATTCCTGTACTAACACTCATTTAATAAGAAGGTTTTAAAATACCAATCTATATTATATGCCAAGAAGAGTTCTGCAAAAATGGTATTTTTCATGATGGATAATACTAAAACACTGAAGAAGTCTGAATTAGTTTTCCAGATGGCTCTTGTTTAGGATATCCCCTTTGAAACTACTTCCTAATAGGCAAAGGCAAAAACAGACAACTTGAAATTCCCCAAGGAATAAGTCCAGAACCTTTTGACCAGGATCCATCTGCACTAATGTCTTAATAAGAAGGAAAACCTTGCTACTAAAGCCAGTATTTCTATTATTTGCAACTTATAAGAATATTTTACAGAGTTTGTTCTACAGGAAGCTGCTTACTGTCAGATCATCTATCTGCCATTCATGGGCTACTGTTGTGTAGAAGCAGCTGAATGGTCTTGCTGTGGGATGGATGTGAAAGGTGCTGGCATGGTCTTTTTGGGAAAAGGACTGTCCCAGCTCTGCATTCAGTCAGCTCTTTGCATATCCTTACAGATGAACCATTTCCTGTGTCCTTAAGTCACTGAGAAAATCAACGTGTTTTCACTAGTTATAATCTATCCCTTTAATGGGAAGATGTCATAAATATACTAAAGACAACCTAGGAATAAAGCAAAAAAGGTCTTGTGAAGGCTGATTTGGGTGTTTTGCTGGAAAAAACAAACAAACAAACAAAACTAAGCTAAACAACAACAACAACAACAAAAAGCCACAACAAACACGTAAAAAGATAGTCTGCTTCGCATTTATCTTTTATCTTAAGAACATTATCATGATAGAATCTTCAGCTATATTACAGCAGAACAGAATAAAAGGGCTGGTGTATGTTATACTGGACTGTAATGGCAAAATAGAAGCAAATATGCAATGAATTATTAAAACACAAAGACCTGGGCAGCTGGCACTCCTGGGCTGTGGGGAAGTGCACTGGTACCCTCACAGCTCTGTATATTCCATCAGCCTTGATCCTCTCCAGGAGCTAGTTGGCTGAACTTCATTCAAGGATGACAAAGAGCAAATGGTATCTTACAACTCTGATGAAATGGCTCTGGGTACTGCTGTTGTATTACACACTTTAAAGCACAGAAATTTATCCAGTGCCAGCAAGGATGCATAAAAGGCTAAGGACCTGTCCTGCTCAGTTAGGATTATGACCTTCCGAATTAATAAATTAAAAAAAAAAAGAAGATAAAAAACAAAAGGGAAATAATTTTAAAGATATTTGTTTTAAAACTCAATGAAACTTTCCTAAATTAGTTGAGTAGGCCAAGTAAAATGACCATACACCACAGTAAGGCAGCCTTTATTTGGATTAAACCATATAATTTAGTTTCTCAAACTCACACTGAGAAACTCTTTTACTGTATTAAGATGTTTTTTCTCTTATCATACACCAATGGAAAAAGAGAGCTAATGCAGCTGTCAACTGTTAGCAATCCCTGTGCATCCCAGGATAAATGAATCCCCTGGGAGTAATTCTGCTGAAGTCACTAATAGATAAATTTGGGCTTTTAGTTCAAATGTAGTTCTCTGGGGCAGAGAACCCTTGTTTTTTTATTTTTATTCTCTCATGTGTAATAATAATAACAAAGGGACCCTGACCTTTGTTGTTCTTATGTTTTGATTCTAACACCAGTATGATCCATATACGACAATAATATAGATTCATATCATTAATTAATAACATTTACATTTTAGTGAAATAAATACAGTATCTATATTATACATTTATCATGCTTATTCACCTGTGCTATATATCAAGGTGAAGGATGTTTTACAATTTAGAATTCTCATATTAAAGATTTTTTTCCTGCCCTATTAAGTCCTTCTAAATTTACAGTTCACCATTTTTAAAAAAGAAGACAAGGAAGGGAAAAACAGCCAGAGGTGGCTCTAGTTTACTTTGAGATGTTGTGCTTCAGCTTATGGTACTTTACTGTATCTCTCAAACCACACTAGTACTAGATATCTCCCTGTGGAAAGTAGCAATTACCTTCAATCTCTCTGATCTGAAGTAATCCCTGCTACATGCGCAGCTCATTGTGAGTGATGAGGGCCTACTGTTTGCTGAGTCTAAAACCAAATGATCTTTCACAAGCAAAATTTAAACTTGAAATAGGATTCTCTGGCTCTTGATTCCTACTCTATTTTTTTCCGTGTACTTTATATATTCCCAAATAAGGTTCAGGCTGGCTACAGATGGTGCTGATGTGTAATGAGACAGGCTCAGAAGTTGCTCCAGCTCCCAGGGGAGGGTTCTGTAATGGAACTAACTATGTATTGTCCACCTTATATACTAGATTTGATTTTGGACTATTTGCCCAACTGTGTTTGTTTATTGCTTAGCACTGGAGGGCTTCCATTAACTGTGGGTTGATTGAACATAGACTATGGAGTTAGGAGGAATAGAGAATTTTTTTCTTCTGAATGCTGATGTAATGCCTTTAGCTGATAGTTTAGCCCTTTCACCAGTAGATATGGTTAGAAATAGTCTGGCATCTGCAAGATGCTAGTGAGAGATGATGTTTTTTTATTCCTTGAATAAACTCCATTTGATTTACTGAAAATAAATACTTCAAAAGTTTGCAAGAAAACCAAAATGTCACCTGGTAAAACACTGTCAGTCTCAGATGATAATGTAAACTATCATCTTTCATATAGACAGATAGAGACATGGAAGATCCTGTACTGTTTCTACTGTAGCACAGCAAAGCATTTTCATAATTCTGACCAAAAAAACCTTCCATTTAGAATATTAATTACCATTATCCAGATGAAAATAGATTTTTTTTTATTTTTAACTAATGGACTTGTTCATCATTTGGTGAAGCAACTCATCAAGAAACTAAACTAAGAGTAAATAAATCGCCATCATAATCATGATGAAATTATTTGTAATTACATTTAAACACATGATTCTAAGGTAAGCTTCTATTTTCTTACTCAGTTTGATAGTGCTGAAAATAGTCATCATAGCCATAGCTTTTAACATCCTCTACAGACTTGTTTCAATTTAAGAAATAGCATTAGAACTGCAAGGAGGTAAACAGTGCTGTTGAACAGTATAATATGCAAATTCAGTTCAGTTATAATTAAACATATACAATGAGAGACTATCATTCTGGCTGTGTCTGGGAAAGAAAATGAGAAATAAGTATCCTAACAGGTTCCTTCCAAATAAAGGGAAGAAAACCAGTATTTTAGTATGCAAATATTTACCTGTCTAGCATAGTGACAAAATGATACTTTCTGGAGTGTTTGTGTAGTAGTAACTATTGAACTTGTTCTTAGTAGCTTTTATTGCATGGGTTCTGTTTATTCTCCTAAACTGATGAATTTATTTTAAGATAGAGAAGGAAAATTCCAGGCAAAAGCTAAATTAAGAAATGTATTTCATATCTATACATACTTGTATATATGTGAATATGATATTATAGACATACACTTATATATAACATTATCTTATATATAACATTTAACATTTTGAATATATAATACATACCTATGCCCCAGATACTACATCAGTATTTATAATAATTTGAAGAGCATGAAACTATAATCAGAAATCATAATAACGATCTTTTTAAATCTTCATTCTCACCAAGTATGCCAACAGTAAACTAGGGAGATGTAGAAAATATGCACACAGATGATGTCTGTGTTTTTTGGCGCCTCTCAGTGAGCTCTCTCCAACCCACTCGTTTTAAAACTTCGCCATCAATCAGGGTGCCTGATCTCTACATGGGCACCACTGTTCCCACAGAGAACAAAGTAGGTAGTCAGACATCAGTGACTGCAGGTAATCTGACATGGTTTTTGAGTTACATGTAGTACACATGTCCTGCAAGCATAGCCTTAGCCTACCATGCAGAACTAAAAACAATTTAGGTATGACACAGAATTTGTTCTATAGGGATAACACACACCAAAAGAGCCTCTCTACCAGCTTAGCTCTCCCGTAAGCCAACGAAAATGTTCTGACTATGTCGCACCAGCTTACACAGCAAAGTCACCTAACCTCTGTGAATTTTCTCATGTCCCAGCCAGTACAGCACTTGGCAAAGCTCTGAGCAGTGTGATTACATTCAATTATGTAGGCTTACATCTTGCATCTATCGGGCAGCCCATAGAGCAAGGCTTTGGTCTAGAAGATGTATTAGGTCACATCCATCTCCACTTGCTCCCTACATAGCACTGACCTTATTTCCATCTGCTGTATGCTAGTAAAATCTAGAGAAAGAGCAGGAACTTGGTTGTAAAAAAGCAGTTGAGCATGCTATTAGAAACAGTGATCATAGCATTGCAAGAGAGCAGGAGATAGAATAATGTCCCATGGAACCAACATTCACACCTGCTTCTACAAGGATGTTTCAAGCATGAAAAAGGAAAGCTTGCAAACCAGGCTGAAGGCAGCCACTAAGAAAGGTAAAGCCTCTCCTTCAGAATAAACTTTGTGATGAAAGTGCATAAAATCCTGACGAATTTGAGACCACTACATTTCAAACATTTTTTTGTTTTTCCTTTCTCTCTAAAACAGTTATCTATTATTTTATGTTTTACATGACTGCACAGCACAGTATGTGGTCACTGAGAGCTCTAATTTCTTTTTGTTTCCAGCAATGACAGCTTTGGAGAATTCAATCACAACTGGAAATTCAGAAAGCTAGTCCCAAACTATTAAACCAGGGTGTTAGGCTTAACAGCATGTGCCATAATGGCAAAGTCATACACTGCCTTACTATATGACATGGTAACAATACAGTGCATGAATACCAATGTTGTTCATTATTCAATTACCTCAAGAAAGATTTTGTATCAAGTAGGTACCTCACCTAGAAGTTTTTTTTTGTGTGAACAGAGAGAATAACTGAGACACACAGGACTAAGTTCACAGGGAAAAGCTTATGTGTCTCTTAACTCACCTTTGCCAGATACCAATGGCATCTCTGTAACTTACAGAACCCAAGAGCACACAACATGTATAACCACTATTGAAACACCTGTTCAAAAATCCAACGCGAAAAAAATCATAAAATAGGTGTTCATTTCTATACCTCACATTAAGGTATAATAAATACAGATTAGAAGCCCTGAAACCCTTAAACTCAGGCTCCTTTTCAGAAGACTGCCATCCCAAAGCAAGCAGAGAGGCAGCCACATCCCATCTCACAAATGGCGTGCCTCGGTAACAACTATTTCGTCCAAAGGAGACCAGTTTTAACA